>NC_059085.1:20670039-20767539 GCF_020497125.1 Mauremys mutica
AGAGACACTTTCAAACTTACAAAGAGCTCTTCTTCAGGTCTTCTGTAGGTTTAAGTCTGATTTTTGTACAGTGTAGACAGTTGTTTTGTAATTAGATTTTCTTGGTGAGTTTTTAACGTTTAAGGAAAAACAAACCCTGAAAGAAACAACTGTCTTGTCAACTGTGATACACTTTCATGATTAAGTGCTTCGGATCCTTTAGAACTGAGATATGTTATGTAAATATATGTTTAAAGGCTACCTTATTCCATGGGTTCTGTGGTGTTTTAGAAGAAACTTTGTGACTTTTGGTTTTACACATTGTGGGTGTTTTGTTGTATCACATTTGTCTTTTTAAACTGTAGGGTGGAGGGCAGCTAATAAATGGAATTGTTAATACTTCCTTGATAAGTTTATACGGATCCCTACTGATGCAATGTAATGATGGGTATTGTGTATACAAATATGTTCAATAGAACATATTAAAATGTAAGAGTTTGATCATCTTGATTTTTTTTTGGAAAACTTACTAAAAGAGCCTTGTCTAGGTTAAATTCTAAAATAACTATGGGAAAGTCATTTTTGCCTTTATATTACTAAACATAAAAACGCGTGAACTACTCTTCTAGACAGTTCATTACATTAGAAATAGACAATCTGAATTTTATAAGTGATTAGTAATAAGAAATTTGAGTCCTACCATGGTTGGAGTATAATAGAAGTCCTGCTTGGGGAGCAGAGGAAAGCATAGAGAAAAGCCATAGTGTGGGCTGGTTAGTTAGGCCTTGCATTCTGTATTTGGTGTTGTATTAGGATGATAACAGCTTCATAGTTGTATGAAGGAAGAGGAGAGGGAAGAAAATGATAAACCTTTCAGGTCTGGGCCAAAATCTTCTCATAGTAACTGGTCAAAAATCTCTTATGTCAGGTTTCATATATGTAATATGTGTACACGCATGTGTATATATAAAATCCATAGATTTTATAATCCATAATATGTAACTCCTGAAAATATGGATTTGCCATTCTGACAGCTCCTTAACCATAGCACAGCTAGCAAGCTCTGCTGTAATTTTTATTTTCTGGGAAAGTTATTTAGGGTTTTAAAAACAATAGACCAAGCCATTCTGAACTGTGCTGGACTATATATGATGGAGAGATTGTAGTTTAGAGCCACATAATTAAAAAATACGTTTCTTTAAAGCCCTGAATTCTGTTTATAAAAATAGCTGGTGAACATACGGTACAACATAAAAATCCATGTGGTATTGGAAAAAAGTAGAAATTACTTTAGCCTAAAACAGATGTGTGAAAGAAAACTCCTAAATATATTTTTTACTTTTGTATTTTGTGTGTGTCTGAGAGAGATATTTTTGGTTCCTGCTAGGCTTCTTTGCAGCAAAGCCCCTTTCTAGAATTTACTTTCCTTTATTAGAGTTGCAGCTCAGCTTTGTGTGGGCCTCTGGGGGTTTTGGCCAGCCGTTGGCAATTTCTCTCAGACACCCAATTACCCCTGACGTCAATGCCGTCTCTCCCATCTCCCTTGGGTGCCCACATTTTTTCCTTTGTAACACTAATAGCTGACTAGCTAAGTGCCTGTTATTTCCTTGGCAGAAGATTTGATTGTGTTTTGGGCCGGATACTAAATCCAAAAACTATGTAAAAATGTCAATAGGTGAGTGCACATTGATTTCGGTTAGTCACAGTGATATTTGAGCCCCTTTGGGGGCTCTGTCTGGGGAAGTATTTTACAAGAAAGATAATATAACAGAAAATTACTGGAGCTGCACAGGTCTCTGGTGGATTTCTTAGGGGCCTGCTAAGTTTCTGTAGAATCAACAAATGCTTTATTAATCTAAATTTGTGGTTTTGTTCTTTATTCTCTTCAGAAGGTTTGAGTTTTAATGATGAAGCTCCGATGGAGCGGAGTTGGAATGTGCAGGCCTGCACTTTGGCTCACTAGTGGGAGAACCCTTACTGAGTAATGAACTCCCAGTGGATTGTGGGAGTAATGCAGCACTGTTTCCATGCCTGGTTCCCAGGGACTGCTGAACAGCCGTTTGGCCCGTTTCTTGCCAGGCAGAGGTCTGTGTGAGCAGATAAAGTAGAGGGAGTGAGGGACTCTCTGACAGCTGTGCTGGGCCGGAGCTGACTGGGAGCAGCTGATAAGGGCCCAGCAAGGAGAAAGAACCAGCAGCTTTGCACCGCCAGAAATCTGACAGGATATCACAACTGGCAAAGAAAGTTAAACACAACTGGTTTGGGGGGATGGTAGAGAGAGCTGTTATGAAAGATAATGGTAATTGATTGAATCAAAGTAGCAGAGCGGGCTTGTTTTTCCTTGCAATTAATTTTTTTTCTAATTTTCAAACTGAAGTATCCTAGGAGCTCAGGTTGCACTGTGCACATTCTGCACTAAAAGATAATAAGCACATGCCCTCTTCAGCTTTTTTGGGGAAATTCAGTCCAAGAAAAGACACAATTAAAATTTAAAAAAAAACCTTAAAGTTAAGAATGTCTGACCATGAGCTCATCTGATCTTCCTTTAAAAAAAAATAAAAATAAAATAAAAACAATTCCTTTGTCAGATTGGCACACTGTATATTTTCTGGATACAGTGGGCAATAAGTTCATTTTGTCCACAAAGCAAACATAGTGATACTGGAGAAAGGAAATATAATGGTGCTTTAGTGTAAACTGTAAATAGATGTGTGTGTTTCTTTGCCTTTTTCATCTCCTATTCCTCCACACATTTTAGCTCAGTTCATATGTGTAGAGAAAGATAGAGATGTATGTCCTTAGTATTTTATGCCATTTACTCTCTAGGTTTATTTTAGGAAGTTTTTATTTTACTCACTAGTAACATGCAGTACACAACTGCTAGAAATAAGGGGATTCCACTATATTGTAAACAGGAGCTATAATTTGTGTATTTAAGTAAACACAATCTTTTTATACTCTTTTTAGTCTTTGGAAATTGGAATCTGTGAACAGTAAAATTTTATGTCAGCACAGCATGTAGAATACAGGATACCTAATAACTAGTAAACCATTTTAAAAAGTCTTCTGCTTGATCAGACACGGTGCTTAACATATAGTGCTGTATCCTGCCTAGTAGGTAATTAGTATTTAGGGGAAAAAACCTGTGGACCATGATGCCATAGACCTATATTGACACTTTTTTTACATGGTGATAGTGTAGAGGGTTTGGGGTTTTTTTGCTGTTAAATTTGGGGGCAGGGGTAGTTTGTGTGCCCATTTTGAAAATAATTTTCTAATGAAAAGGCTGCATCGAGGGTATGTCTTAAAAGACCTTGACCATGCCAGGTCTTTCGTTGCTTGTAATTGATTACAGAATATTCTTATGCTGCCCCTTTAGACATTGTGCACGTTGGGCAGGCAACTAATATTTGAATGCCTGTGTAACAGTAATCTAAAACTGAGTAAAAAACCAACCACAACTGATAAAGGAATATAAACTAGGGATTACAGCAACCCATTTCTTGTTGTGGTTTTGCTGGCTTGCATCCCAGAGCAAGTGCATCTGCAGACACGTTAGATAAATGCATGGATTGTCTTTAGGCAAGAAGTTCTGATTTGCTCTTCCATGAGGAGGACAGAGTTTTGTACCAGTGCTCCATCATTCTTTCCCAAAGGTGACAGCAGGGGGATTTGTCTGTACATTGTGTGGGGATTGGAATTCTCTGAATTGCTGGTGTGGTGGAGAGAGAAGTAACTCTTGCTCCCCTGCTGGCTATCTGGGGACTTGAGGGCATCCTGAAGAGAGCCATGCTCCTGTCCTTTTGGCTGTGAAACACTGCTGAGATCCATCGAACAGATGAACAGGGCACATAAAAGACTGGTACTTCGCCTTGTCATGACCATCAGTTATATGAGGGTAAGGTGTCTGTGAAGAAAAAGAGGCCTTCCTTGAAGGTGTCATATTAAAAGCTTTGGGCCCTCTGTCACCAGATCTCGTGTTGAACTAATTTAGCTAGATATTTGTCTAGGGCTTGGGAAGCCTTGTGTTGGAGGAAGTATGTGTGTGCCTCTGCCCCTACAGGAAATGTGCTGATCATGCTAGAGAGCACATTGAGTTACAGGCATTGCCCTTTCACCTTTGACAATCTGAGTTCAAATCTAACTAAACTCTCAGCTGTAACAGGTTTAGTGGTCTCTGCCTAAGTCCAAGTGTACATCTGGCATAGCAAATCCACCAGGATGTGAATAACAAAGCAGTGCCCACTCAGGATTGAGCAAGTTCTGCTAGTGAGAGTTAAAAGTGCGTTAAGAGAGCTGGCGTTAGGGAACGTTCACTAACACGAATGTCTTGGTCTAATCAGTATTCTCAGTCTATCAGCTTCAGGAGCAGTGAAAAAGACGTGAAAAGGAATTAGTGTAAAAGAATCTCTAAATTAAAATATCATTAAAAATATGACTTGGACACACGCAAGCAAGTGAAATGCTTAGGGATAAAGGAGCCCCCAGAATACCCACCCCCATTCCCTGCAATTGCACAAACCTGCTTTTCCTCCCTGGCCTTACCAAAACCTGGAAAGTTCCCAAAGGAGGAGGGTAGCAGAAAGCAGATTTCATCCAGCTGCTGCTGATCACCCTCAGAATGGTCAGCCCCCACTTCCTGGCAAACAGGAGCCGTCTCCCACATCATGGGGCTGCAGGCATGAAATGGGGTCCGTGTAGGAGAACTACAGAGAAGAATGTTAAAGTAAAATGCATTGTTCCCCTAAAGAAGACAAAACTATTATTATTATTCTACTGCCCAGTTGCTTCCTAAATCTGAATAGTGTCACTTTAAACCTTCAGTGTGGATCTTCTTGATTGTGTACATATTGCAGACTCTTAAGGAAGCTTTAATTATGGGTAGGGTTTGCATTTATTTGGTAGTTTAAAAAAACAAAATGATACTGGACACGGACATATTGTATCAATGGGATTTTTGTGTGCAAGGGGTTATTTCTGCATGGACCTAACAGACAGTCACATGTGTAGACGAGGGCACTATCTACGAGAGAGAGCCTGTTTGTTTCAGGACTCAATCTTCTGAAGTGCTGAGCACCACCAATCCTGAGGTTGCTAATGTATTGCAGGACCAGGGCTTTAGTAAACAGACTCCTTAAAACAGTAGGACAGGTTTTAATTTAAAACTGGGAAACCATTTCCTTTGATAGGCCACCCATCCCAAAACAATGTGCTCTTTGCATATCTGTGACTGTACTCATACATTACCTCCCACCCAAGCTTGTGCTTTCAGATACAGTTACTGGCTCAGTAACTCTCGTGCCTGCAAAACAGTAACTGCAAGTGTCTTGTCTGATGCAATGGAGTTACTTTAAATTCACACAAACTGAGATGGACTTTTAATTTCTGACTGGATCTAGCATTTGTGTTAGGCCTTGTGGGTAAATGGGTAGGTGTGCAAGTTTGTATGAGAGAGACTGGGGAGGGAAGCTACAGCTGGTAAAAGAGGGTGTGGGAGGAGCTGGGCTGCAGCCATTCTTCTTGGGTGCTAAGAGACAGCTGGAAAGGGGTGGGGGAAGTGGAACAGAGACACAGTTCTTGAGGGTGGAGGAGAAATGGGTGGTAAGGCAGTGACATCTGCCAGGGTACGTAAGGGAATAAAGTGCACAGAAAGTCCCAGACGTTGCCTTCAGATCAGTGAACAAGCATGATGTCACTGTGCTTGTGCCCGAGAACCAAGAATACTAACAATATAGCATAAATATTGCATAAAATAGACAGAAAACAAGTCTGATTTGTAAACAAATTATTCCAAGCTTCTGAGGTGAGTTTTAAAACAAAGGAAGATTTTCCAAACTCTTCTAAACAGGTAGTTTTTATAAAGTAAGGTAGTTATTTTTGTAAGAAGACTGAGGATGTCCAGTGAATATGTTTTCTGAAAACAGTTTGATATACAGTGATTAGTACTATTGAACTGTATTGATCTTTTTCTTTTTTTCTGCTTTGTATTTATTCCTTGTATTATGTATTTCTTCTTGTATCATGGAGTGTCACTGGCTTTTCTGTTGTAAACATGATTTTAGTCCCTTCTCCCAGCTAATATCTGCAGTTCTTCTTTGAGTACTGGTCCTTGTGTATATTGCACTGTGGTATGCTATGTTCCAGGTGCCCAGAGCTGGAGAATTTTGAAAGCAGTGTCTGTTGGTCCACACATCATGCCTCCAACTCAGGAGATAAAGGGCGGGGCATGGTGACCACCACTCCAGTTCCTTCTCACTGCTGCATGGTCTGGGTTGGAACCTCCAATGTCCAAAGCTTTGGCTTTTTTCTTTTTCTATCAAAATATATTTAGATATCTGTAAATAGTTTTTATCCTCTGGAGTTTGAAAGTTTGTATCTGATAATGTTAGTTTTTATAGTTAGTCAGTTTCCCTGACGGAGGGAACACATCCCTCCTAATTTAAACTACAATACAGAAACTTATTTCCCATGCCCTTCAGAAGCAATGCAAAGGCTTGCGGGAGTCAGGGGTAACGAGGAGATGAGGGAGAGGGAAGTAATTGCTGGGAGCCTGGATGATTTTTTGGGGGAGAGGGATTATTAGGGAGTTGGGGAGCCTCTCCCGTGCTGACCCCAAGCATCTTCCATTCATTCAGGCACATCTCCCCATCTCCATCGTTCCTGTTCCCCCCCACCCCCTGTGTCCCTGTGCCCCACTCTCATTCAGCCTTTAGCTCAATGTTGTCACCCAACTAGCTCCTGTGCCCCAGTCTGTCCCCCCCTACTAGCCCTCCTGAACCCCAGTCTGTGTGACCTCTCAGCAACCCCATGTGTCCTGCTCTGTCCCCCCATATACCCTCCCCTTTTACCTGGCCCCACAGGCATGTGAGAAAAGCAGCCTCTCCTCGCTCCCGCTCCTTGGTTGGCTGACTGCTCTGGCTCATGAGCCTGTTGCACTCTCTTCTAGTGTTACAGCAGCCCTTGGTGGGCAAAAGGTGTAATTGCAGCACCTTTGCAGCAGAATGTATTATTCTGTGGAGAACAAAAAATCTGCAGGGGACATGAATTCTTCATGTTTGGAGTGCACTGAATTTCCCCAGGAATACTAAACCAAGCACTAGCTCAGCCCAAAAGAACTTTGTACATCCCAAGTCTTGGAGGCATGATATTGAAGCCACAAGTCTAAGATTCTATCAGCACTGGGTCATGATATGGAAGTACCAGTATCTCCAATACCTCCTAAGCATAAACCCCAGGATCCACTGGCACTGATGAAGACTGTTTACCAAGAGCATCAGGCACCTCATTTTCCACCTCTTTGTCTTCACAGAGTTTCTACTTTGGCTCTGGTGGTTTGGGCAGACAGGACCCCTCTCCAGGAAGAGCCAAGACCTTTGCTCCTTGTCTTGAGAACATCTTTGGTCTCTCATGCCTGGAGTTTTCCACTCCTTCAGGCCCCTCCCTTTTCAGAGGTTACGAATCTACCAGGGGATCCAGCCTTTGGGAGGAATTTATCTCCAGTTCCATTTTCGGCCTGTGATTTCTTTCCAGCAGCACCTTTGGTACTGCAGTTGGAACTGGAATTGATTTTCTCCTCATCAGCAGATTATGAGCTGCCCAATGAAATGTCATGCCCTCCTCTCCCAAGGCACACATTCCTGGTCAGAAGACCTGGGCCAGCTTGGGACCAACCTCTGCCTCCTCCTCCTGGGTACCCCCACGGGGACCGCCACAACCCCCATTCAACCCATCCTATTGGCCATACTAGAGGCTCAGTAGAGTAGAGACTCCTGGTCGCCATGGGACAGTACCATCCTGCAGAGTTGATCCAGTCTGCTAAAGAGTCACCCCTTCCCTCCCCTTTGAAGGGACAACTGGAGCTGCCTCTGCATCCCACAGAGGAGGAGGAGTGTGTACTGAATGCAGCAGTTCCACCAGATTGGATGAGATTGCCAAATGAGGCGGTGACTCCGACGTCTCTATCCCCCTTCAGGAATATAAACTATTCCATGAACTCCTTTGCAGAATTGCAGGGGAGCTACAAATTCCTCTTCAGAAGGTTCAGGATCCCCAACATAAGCTCCTGGACATTCTTCAGTCCTCAGGCTCCAGAAGAATAGTACTCCCCGTTAACAAAACCATACTGGAGCCAGCTAGAGTAGTTTGGCATAATCCAGTTGCCTGTGCCCCTAAGAGGACAGGGAAACAGTACTATGTCCCAACCATGAGGAGTGGAATTTCTTACACTTCTAATTCTTCAGTAGTCCAAGCTGCTGCAGAAGCTGTAGAAAGCAACCCCTCTGATCTATCCTGACTGATAAGGAGGGAAAGTGTCTTGACTGGGAAGGAAGGAAGGTCTTTTAGTCCAGTTCAGGTTAGCCAATTACCAGATGCTGCTGGCTGGACAACTTCCTGGACCATTTCAAATTTGTGGCCAATGCCAGGTTCCCCAAAGGAAATGAACAGAACAGGTAATCCCCTGTCGCCCATTGCCAGCTTCTGGCAAACAGAGGCAAGGAACACCATCCCTGCCCATCCTGGCGAATGGCTATTGATGGACCTATCTTCCATTAATTTATCTAATTCTTTTTTGAACCCTGTTACAGTCTTGGCCTTCACAACATCCTCTGGCAAGGAGTACACAGGTTGACTGTGCATTATGTGAAAAAATACTTCCTTTTGTTTGTTTTAAACCTGCTGCCTATTAATTTCATTTGGTGACCCCTAGTTCTTGTGTTATGAGAAGGAGTAAATAACGCTTCATTATTTACTTTCTCCACACCAGTCATGATTTTATAGATCTCTATCATATCCCCCCTTAGTCGTCTCTTTTCCAAGCTGAAAAGTCCCAGTCTTATTAATCTCTCCTCATACAGCAGCCATTCCATACCCCTAATAATTTTTGTTGCATATTTCTAACCGTTTCTAAGTCCAATATATCTTTTTTGAGATGGGGCGACCCACATCTGCACTCAGTATTCAAGATGTGGGCATACCATGGATTTATATAGAGGCAATACGATATTTTCTGTCTTATTGTCTATCCCTTTCTTAATGATTCTCAACATTGGTTTTCGATTTTTTGACTGCTGCTGCACACTGAGTGGATGTTTTCAGAGAACTATCCACAATGACTCCAAGATCTCTTTCTTGAGTGGTAACAGCTAATTTAGACCCCATCATTTTATATGTATAGTTGGGATTATGTTTTCCAATGTGCATTACTTTGCATTTGACAACATTGAATTTCATCTGCCATTTTGTTGGCCAGTTACCCAGTCCTGAGAGATCCTTTTGTAGCTCTTTGCAGTCTGCCTGGGACTTAACTATCTTGAGTAGTTTCCTATCATCTGCATATTTTGCCACCTCACTGTTTACCTCCTTTTCCTGATCATTTATGAATATGTTAAATAGGACTGGGCCTAGTACAGATCCCTGGGGGACATCACTATTTACCTCTCTCGACCATTTATTCCTACAGTAGATTGGTGAGGGACTATTCCCTAACAAATTATGTTCATCTATGTGTCTGACAATTTTGTTCTTTACTATAGTTTCAACCAGTTTGCTCAGTACTGAAGTCAGGCTTACTGGCCTGTAATTGCCGGGGTCTCCTCTGGAGCCTTTTTAAAAAATTGGCGTCACATTAGCTATCCTCCAATCATTTGGTACAGAAGCTGATTTAAATGACAGATGACAGGTCCTGGTGACTTATTACTGTTTAGTTTATCAGTTTGTTCCAAAACCTCCTCTAATGACACCTCAATCTGGGACAGTTCCTCAGATTTGTTACCTAAAAGGAAAGGCTCAGGTTTGGGAATCTCCTTCACATCCTCAACAGTGAAGACCGATGCAGTGAATTCATTTAGTTTCTCCGCAATGGCCTTATCGTCCTTGAATGCTCCTTTATCATCTCAATCATCCAGCGGCCCCACTGGTTGTTTAGCAGGCTTCCTGCTTCTGATGTACTTAAAATTTTTTTTGCTATTACCGCCATCGTTGCAAGGGCTTACTTTCTGAGAGACAGGTTTCAGGCTATGAACGTTATCACAGATGAGATCATAACCAACTCCAGAGTGCCTATCAAGACCTGTCTCTGTCTCCTAGGCCATATACCTCATGAACTTATGTCATGCCTTTTGCAAGACCCCTTGTCATTGCCTACATGTGTGGCTTCAGATTGTGTACTTGCGAAACCAGTAGTCCATGAGCACTATAGTGACTGTTCCTACCAAAGTGATGATATCCCTGTCATGGTGGAAGAATCCCTGTCAGGTTTCTTTTGGCGTTCCCTTCATTGCCTCCATGCCAGGCAAGATGATCATTACTGATGCATCCCTGTTGTGTTGGAGAGCTCACGTGGACAACTGTACAGCACAAGGCACAGGACATCTTGAGAATCCAGGATGTACATCAATGTTCTAGAGCTGCGAGTAGTTTGAAGGGCTTTCTCCCATTCATTCAAGGTCACCATGCCCTCATAATTTCAGACAACATTATGACTCTCTTTTATATCAACAAACGGAGGATCAAGATCTACCCTCCTGTGTGTAGAAGTGGTCAGTCTGTGGAACTAGTGCATCGGCAATCATATTACCCTGTTGTCAGTCTGCCTCTCAGGAAACCAGAATGGGCAAGCAGACCGTCTCAGCAGACACTTCGTGGTCAATCATGAGTGGGACCTCATGATTGGCCTCAGACCTCTTGACCCATCTTAACTGGGAAAAGAGACTATATCTTATTTTCTAGTAGATAGAGATAAATAGCTATATCCATGTACTGTAGTTCTCCTACATCAATGTTCATTGTAACTGTACTGATCATGCGTTGTCAAGGTGATCTGAATGTTCTGACATAAGTTTTCCATGAAAACGTTTTTATTGTGTCTTTAATTTATTTATTAAGATGGATTCTCAGATATTTATATTTTTATTTTTTAACTCTTTTATTTTTTATTTTTAACACTCATGACTCTGTGCCAAAAGTATTTTTGCTGTATGGTGGACCCTCACTAGGGACCTGTTTACCTCCCAATCAAACAGGAAGTGGAACATATACTGTTCCAGAGGAGTCCTGGGTCACCACTCACAGGGTGAAGCCCTATTCCTTCCATGGTCAGACCATCTGAACTATGCCTTCCCTCTGCTACCATCCTGCCTCAGGTTTTGTGCAAATTTGGCTGGACAGGGCACAAGTTATTCTCATTATCCACAACTAGCCCAGACAGTTATTGTTCCTGAATCTATGACACATGTCGTCTTAGGCACTGACCATTATTCCTAAGTTTCCTGATCTTCTGATTCAGGGGAACTGCAAGATCAGGCATCCTTACCGACTGCTGCTTCATCTCAGAGCCTAGTTTTTGAATGAGCATCATCCTAAGAGCAATCATGTGCTGAAGCTGTACAGAATGTTCTTTCTAATAGTAGGGAGGATTCCACTAGGAAATGTTACCTAGCCAAGTGGAAGTGTTTCTCTGTCTGGGCACATCAAACACGGATTTTTCCAGAAGCCACAGATACTCCTTTCATTCTGAACTATATTCTTTCCTTGAAGACAGCAGGTTTGTTGATCAGTTCCTTATGGGTTCACTTGTTAGCAATAAGTGCATACCATCCGTCTTCACAGGGCTACTTGATCTTCATGCACCCTCTGACTAGCAGATTCTGGAAAAGCTTAATCAGAACATTTCTGCCTATTAAAAAAAAAGCCTATTCCTCCATGAGAGTTGAACCATGTTCTCTCAGTACTCACTAAGCCTCCTTTTTAACCATTAGCTTCTTGCTCCATGTCTCTTCAAATAGGAAATCAGTATGGCATGTTGGCTGTTGTGAGCTCCAAACAGAGCATCAGATGGCTACTTAAGACCTAAGGTTTAATTTGAACCCCCCCCCCCCGGCCTATGTAGTCCTTTTCCTTACGGAGGGAGAGTGCAAAATGCAAGCTGCTCATTTCGGAGGCTTTACAATGGATAAGGTAGGATTTTCCCACCAAAATGGAAGTTAATCAGACAAGTTGTGTGTAAATTAAAGTACATTAACTAAAATGGTGGTCATCTCTATTAGAAAATAATGCAAACCCTTGTTTGCCAGATCCTAGGTTTTGAATGAATAGCAGGCGATAACTGCTATTATGTTTGTTGGGTTCAGTGGAGAAGGATGCCTCCCAGAATCGCCATCCTGTTGACCTCCTATGGCAATCACACCCTGTGGCTCTTAGGAGTCATCAGAAGAGATGTCTGTTTTTGATGGGGTGGTTGGAAATGGGGTGAACATGGAGCCTGAGTAGCAGTAAATAGAGGGGCATGATGGAGGGTGCCAGCGACATGGGAGGTGGCAGTGGAGAAGGAAGGAAAGGAGGAGCAGCCAAGTGAGAGGAAGTGGAAAAGGGGAGCATGGAGAGGTTGTAGAGTGGCAGGCAGGAAAGGACAGCAGATTGGGGTCCGGCAGACCCTAAGAGACTTCTCAGTCAGGCACCTGTTGCCCCTCACAAGACATCATCAGGGACCTCACCTCTTCCTTCTCCTCCACTGTAAGGTGAGAAGATCATAGCTGGAGGTCAGAACTGTTGGCCAAGGGCAAAAAATGAGAAGCATTAAAGGCAGAGTGGTAATTATAATCAGGGGCGGCTCTAGACATTTTTCCGCCCCAAGCACGGAGGGTCCGCTGGTCCCGGGACCAGCGGACCCTCAGCAGGCAAGCCGCCGAAGGCAGCCTGCCTGCCTCCCTCCCGGCACCGGCAGAGCGCCCTCCGCGGCTTGCCGCCCCAGGCACGCACTTGGAGCGCTGGTGCCTGGAGCCGCCCCTGATTATAATGGACGTTAATATCATCCAAGACACAAGAATCAGAAATTGTGCTGAAAGAGATATCTACTTTGTATAACTTCTCTCCTTTTGGATAGCCATTGTCTATCTTCCACACCCACTTTGACATCTGATTTTTCTTCTTTGTCTGCTCAGTTCTTGGGTCCATGCTGCCTAGATACTTGCCATTGTCTCTGTCTCCTAAAGGGTGGGGGGAGAGGGGAGTACCACATTTGTTGTTGGTCACAAGAGGAGCTACACAGGTTCACAAAACAAAATCAGAATTCAGCTGGAGATGAACACCCTTTCTCCTGCGCCAGCACCTCCTGTGACTCAGGTACCTCCTCATTCACTTCCTCTGGACCTCTCTGTATTCAAAGTGCCAGGGTGTGAAGCTGCTTTGTCCAGTACAGTTCACAAATATTGGCCTAGTTTAGCCTTCCTTGGGGAGCAGTGACCATCTGCTCCTTCAACAGAGCCTGCCAAAGTAGCTTCTGTCTCTTACCCTAAACCTGTGATAGACATCTGTGTTGTTCCATGAGATGGCTGAGGAATCACCAAAACATACTTATCTCAGACATTTTCTATCAAGAAATTGAAATAGAAAAGAACACGGATGATTCAACTTTTTTGTCTCCTTAAAAGCATTATTAGATACAATATCTTCTCTGCCTGATGATGCAGAGGTTTTCAGGAGCTAATTCGTGGGGTGGCTAAGGAGTTAGTTATCCCTGTAGCTGGAGAAGTCACATTTTCCATTCTGTGGAGAACATAGCCCTTCCTAGAAATGAATGTTTGTTAGATTTTTAGAAGTAGTTGGTCTCAAGCATTTTTAATCAAGGCTGAGCTAAAAAGACTCAGATTATATCAAGTCCTTAAACAAGACTGGTAATCTTTTAAACCACAGCACACCAGTGGCATCAGAACCACAGAGACCTGGGTTTTATTCCCAGTCCAGTTCCAAAGGGATAACGAGAAGTGCTGCATTCTTGCAAGGCTGAACAAAAATTCTCTAGGCGAGTCAATTCCACAGTGAAACCCTGCATGCCACAACCCTGAATGCCTGGTTTTGTGTTTTTCATCCTAAAAGATGCACAATAATAATAATGTACTAATACTTAGTCCTGTACATATTCAGAGTGTTGTACAAACATTCACTAATCTTCTTAATCGTGTTAGCACTTCTCAATGTGGCAATCTTTGATATGGTTTTTATTACAGAACATGATGGGGATGTTCATCCTAAAATGGGGTGTATTCAGTTAAAATTCATTTTTTGCTATAAGGTCAATAGCAAATGTTGCTGGTTCTGATCTGTGGAAGAAAGAGCTCAATTAGCCCTACCAGATGCCTTTCTCTTGAACTTCAGTCATAGGCAACTTTAGGTCTTCCCTCCATTTCCATTAATGCCCAAAGGTTTTCAGAAAGTGAGACAGGAAAAAATGCACATGGTCCTAGTGGCTGCAGCTTGAACTCATTAGTTTTGGTTCTCAGACATCCTGGCATTGTCTCAGTAGCCTCCTTTCACATTTCTGGTCTTCCCAAACTACATTTCTGAGGGAGAGGGACATTTTCAATCCAGACACAGCGTTTCTTCACTTACGTGTGCCACTTGAGTTCTGGGCTTCTCTTAAAGCACAAACAAAGCAAACTATTGTGTGTGGACTGGTGACAACGCAAGTTCTGCAACCTGTCGGCCAGCCCCCTCTCTCTACTACTGGAGCCACAACGGAAAAGAAGGAAAGGTAACTCAATCATCCAAGTCTCTTTAGCACTTTGGGGCCCCGCTCTTGTTTGGTGATCTCACAGTCTTGTTAAGCTCCTTGGATCAAGTGCATCAGAGACAGTATGAGGATTTATTAGAGTCTTGAAAATTACCCCCTTGTAAGACCTGTGAATGAAAATGGAGGTGTTTTTCTTTTTGGGATGAGAAATAAAGGCCTCAGCCCTATTTTCTTTGCTGTCCCCATTACTTTGCTCCCCGATGAATTCACTCTAGTTAATTCAGGTTCCATGTTGGCATGTTTCTGAAAGATCATCTAACATCTCTGCCTTTCTTGAGACATTGTCAGAAAATCTTAGCACAGAATGCTTACTGAAGAGCCTCCTCCACTTGCTGTACGTCCCCCAATGTCTGTTACTGTTCAGAACTGGGGTTTCAAGAGAGCTTCAAGTAAAGTGGTTGAACCTCCTTTTGAATTCAACATGGATTATTTTTTGTATTTCCTTTCCTTTAAAGTCTTTTTACTTCCTTATGGCAGCTTCTTCTGCTAAATGAGAGAGGCCATTCCATTGTTTCATGGCATTTGCCCTTTTACCGCCTTTCACAAAGATTAAGGTGGCTGTATGGCCTCATCCCAAATTTCTCGGTAAGGTGGTCTCTGATTGCTTTGCAGCCAATTCATTTAATTGACCATGTTTATTTCCCTAGCTGTCATGGCTCTGTGGGTGCAGCCATTCTTCAGAAGTTGGATGCTAAGCATCCTTTTCATGTGTTACCAGGAGAATTTCTTAAATGGTCTCATCTGTTTATAGCATTTGGGTCTAAGCCCAAAAGGGAAGCATCTCAATCAAAAGACTATCTAAATGGATAATACAATACTTTGAGACCTGTTACAAGAAGGCAAATGTCCCCGTCCCACAGTTCCCAAGGCTTATTTCACCAGAGCGGTGGTGGCTTTGAAGGTTTGCTTGGGCAAGGTTCCCATTTCAGATGTTTTCTGGACAGCTACCTGGAACGCTGTGCACAGATACCAAACATATTGCTTAGATGTAGAGGCTAGGCTTAATGCCCACTTTAGAAAAGCAGTTTTTTAGTCTATATTTACTTAATTTAGTCCTCAGCTCTCCTCCTGAGAATGACTGTTCGCTGCTTGTTAGAGTCCAAGAACAAGAAACAGTGGAGGCCACTTTCATGAAGAAGAAAATGGAGTAACTTGGCAGCAATTAGAGTTCTGAGAGTATTTTTTTCCCTTCAGACTTCATCCTTTCATTCCCACTTGTCTAAGGAGTTAACATGTTCTAGAGAGGACTGGGGTAATGGGGCAGCGTATGCAATGTGTCCTTTTTCTAGCTGTTGTTTTGGTGACATAAGGTGCTTGTATCAAAGCACAGTGACCAAACTCTGCTGACTGCTTCTAATGACTCTAGTGTGGCACGGTCTGTGAATCCAGACGTGGATATGTGGTAGCTATGTGTTTTCACCTCAGCTGTCTTCTGTCAGTGCCCATTACTAATATTGATATTACCAAAGAACATCCTGAGGCTTTTCTTTTTTAAAAGATTTTTTTTAATCAAAAGTAATTTTTTCCTAAAAAAATATTTTATCACTTTCTTACACTTTTTTTAAAATGCACTGTCCTATTTCTCCTTTTACCATTTATTCTAACAGTATCATCTTAAAAATTAAATAATAGTAATAAAAAAAATTCTAGGGTCATTAGACTGGAATACGTGGCGTGAAATCCGAAACAGTGGGAAATAGATGCATTATTTGTACAACCACGGGTCGCATATCAGATTTATAATCTTGACACTTGGACTAAATAAAAAGAGATCCTTTTAATAACCTAACACTTCCTTAATAACTTATTTCTGAAAGGTGAACTTGGTTTTTTGACTTTGTTGCAGTAATGCAGAATATGGCTAGTTTAATTATTTTTATTTTTAAATCCACATTCGGCATGTCTGAACTAAGTTATTTGCTGTGCATTTTTAAAGACCACATTGCAATATTAGGCATAACTGTCTGCTGTGTATAAAAAGTGCTGGTGGTGGTGGGGGAGATATGTTTGAAATTTAATCATGCTTCTACTTAAGCTCAGTCCCAGAGCAATCCTTTTTTCTGCTGCTGAGCTCAAACAGCTAGTAGCCAGGTTTGATCTGCTGCCCCATGGAGCAGTGCCCTATGTGAATTTGAAGTTTTTTCAACCGGGGAGGCTGCAAATAAAGAGTAGCCTCAGGTAGCCAGATCTCTCCTTCCCAAAGCAGCTCCTGGGGCGTTGCCTGGAGCAGTCCTCCTGAAATAGTTGCTGGCAATTGCTGTGGAGGACTATCTCTACCATTGCCCTTGTTACCCACCCCCTCCTTCTGGCATGAGGGAGGAGCTTTGGAGTCCAGGAGTCCTATTTGACTTTAATAAAATGAAAAAATAAAAGCAGAGCAGTTTTTGTAGGGAACTGGCACAGTCTGTGGAAACAGGAGCCACAGCAAGACAAAACCCAGTGGCCTTCAAAACTTTTTCCCCTTCTTTTTCACCACATGACATGGGGGATGTGGACAGTAATTAAAGGACCCCCTAGTTCCTCATTTTCTGTGCCTGTTCCTTTGATCTGGTTTGTGTCGGGTAGCTATTTTCATTGTTCCTGCCTTTTCTTTTATTCTCACCCAGCCCCTTTGATCTGAGCGCTGATGATCTTTAATTCCAAAATAGGAAATGGGCAGGATAGCATTACTGGTCCTACATAATGCATCTTTCACATCTTATTTTTAAACCTGAGCATAATGGATATAGGCTGAGGCATGGTGAGAATTAACCCTTTGAGCATAAGTGACTCGCTGAAGAGGTTACGAGCCTGATGACTAGTTTTGGCAAAGTCAGCCAGGTTTATCTTCTCTAGGTTCCTACAGACACATTTCTAAAGTGTTGATGTTGCTGATTATTTTGGTTAAAATATGATGTATCTCTAAATATAATCTGGAGGGAGTTTTTCCTAATTGTTCCCATATGGGAAAAATGTGCTGAGAAAGAACAGTAAAGCTAATGCAGTTATTCTGACTGGCTTCACTTGGCAGCACAGTGGGAGTGAAGCATACTGTTTATTAGTGTATGTTAATAAACTATAAGGGACAAGCTGCAGGTGGTGGTTTATAAACTGTTAGCTCAGGTAGGATAGATAACAATATGGAGGTTATTAGTAACGTTTGCAGGAGAGAAGGAATGGAGAGTCTCACTGTTGTCCTGGAGTCACAGAAGGTACATTATTTCACGGTATGCTGTGTCCTTATTAGAGGGGTTTTTAATAGAGAGAATGAGCTTGATGCTCCATGCACGAGAGGGGGTCATGCAAATTGCACCCCCATGCTGTGCCATCAGGGGCTGGTGCTCCCCCGAGGGAGGGCAGGTGGTGTTTGCACAGTCACCTTCCCTCAGGGGCTGTGCTTGGGGAGGGCAGCTTTAAACCACTGCTGGGGCTCCATGGAGCACCATCAGCGGAGGCTGCCTTGGGGATGTGCTGAATTAGTGCATTCCCCATCTGCCTCGGCTGCATCCCCTCCCTGTGGGCTTTTAGCAACAATGGCTCCACTTTTACAGGAAATGGCCCTGCATGTGCCAAAGTGACAGGGGATGGTGACATTGAAAAGGTTTAGGTTTGAACACAACATGTGGTAGAGATTAATTTGTAAATTTATATACATAGACCAGAATTTTCAAATTTGGGTGGTCATAGTTAGGCACCTAAATCCATAGTTAGGCACTGAAGTGGCCTGAAATTAGGAGGTGCTGAGCGTCTGAAGCTGCCATTAACTTCAGTAAGCGCTGTGTGAGAGCTTCAGAAAATCAGGCTGCTTGATTTTAGTTGCCTAGTTTTGGGCAACAATATTTGAACATTTTGGCTATTCATTCTCTCTTCCCTCTGCCCATGTGGCTCTCCTTCCTATATGGGGCAAGCAGAAAGCAGGTTACCAGTTTTTTTAATTATTATTGGTGTTACAGTAGAACCCAGAGGGCCCAATCAGGATCAAGACTCCATTGTGCTAGGTGCTGTACAACCGTATAACAAGACGTTGCTCCTGCTCTGATAAGCTTACAATTTAATTTTGACACAAGATTCTACAGAGGAGGTTTAACAAACAATAGGAAAGGGGGAATAGGACAGAAAAAGTTAACAGTGATGAGATCATAGGATTGTATAGGTTAATGCATACCTTGATGTGTCTGATCTAATTAGAGTTTGTTTTTTAATCTCTGCCTTTGTGTTTCCATTTTTTAAAATTATATATAATATGAAAAAAGGCAAACATTATATATATTATATATATATAAATATATGGATTTTCACTCCAAATGTTACCAAAGCTCCTAAAAAGTAATCTGTAATGTGTTTGTGCAAGTCTCCAAAGCAGCTCCTGTTCATAAAATACTGTGGGGAGACGTTTGTTACACATTATGGCTCTGGTTTAGCAAGGTACTTAAGCATGTGCTGACTTTACGCAAGTGGATAGTCCGGTCATATTCAATGGTACTGCTCATGTGCTTAAGGCTGGGAATGTGCTTAGGTATCTTGCTGAAAAATTAGGCATGTGCATGGGCAAAGTTAAGCACATGCTTAAGTAACTTGTTGAACTGGGGCCAACACCAGATGTACTGCCCACTATAATTAAATTTGCTAAATTGTTTCCACTAGGGCCCCCTGTTTTGACATGCCCCTAAATTTCCCAGATGATTACTTTTGGCTGATATTTTCCATGCTTGATTCTTGGCTGAAGGTGAATCTTTCTGGAAAGCATGAGCAAAACCTTTCATTTGATTTTTGAGCTGTGGATATGTGGGGAGGGAGGGAGAAATGCCCTTCCAATTGTCAAACAAGCAAACTTCTTATTCTTTGATTTTTAGACAGAACTAAAGCAAAATGTTTGAATTTGAAAAAGGAAACTTGGCATGAACACAATCCTCAATGAGGACTAGAGCCTTTCTTTGGTTTGGAGCAAAAATATTAAAAAAAACCCAACAGCTTTACGAGACTGAGCATGCTCAGCTAGCATCTACTTAGATTTTAGCAGTCTAATGAAGCATGCTGTCTTTTGTGATTTCACTGCACATACTCCCTGCTTGCCTTGATTGGTGGCTGGGTAACAGACCTCTGCCGCAGTAACAATTAGCCTGAGGGAGACTGTAGGTGTCTCATTGAAACTCGCATTACAAAATCCTCCAAAATGCCTCCCATAATACTAGACACAGGAGAAAAACACAGGTGTGAAAAACTTTCATAGATCCCATGAGCTCAATGTCTCTTGGCAGTTTTGGTAGATTCTGTTTCATTATACGAATTCTAAATTTACATTTACCAAAAAAAAAAGTACATTTTTGTCTTCCATCACACTGAGAATTAGCAAAAACAGTCTACAGCCAAACAGTTCCTTGTCTACGTGAGGATAATAAGGACTTGTTAGTCACTGGTGGTGCATTTCTACAGATCCACCTTATAGTGTAGCAACACGGCAGACTCTAGTGTAGGCAGGGTGCGGCAGTGTTTATCCCATTGAGTCATCTAACTGGTGCAGCTGCACCTTTGGAGAACTACAGGTACCAATTTTCATAGTATAGGCACAGACTAAAGGCAGCTAAGGTGAGAACTTGCCACTCATTTGCCCATTCCACCTCCATTTACATCTGATTTAAAAACCTAAGTGGGACCATTTAAATGCTGACATTATAAGGCACAGTCCTGTTGGAATGAGAGTTTCATTGCTGCTGGGATTTTATCATATTGTGTAATTAGTGAAGGAGTTAGGGGACATAGAGCCTGAGATAGGGTGTTTTTTATAGTTTTAAATCTAAATAAATAAAATTAACTTTCTTTTGCTTTTTAAAATTAAATAAGTAAATTAAATATATACTTATATAAATGAAACATTAAGATTACATATTTGAGTTCACAGAAAGACAGGAAAAGACTGCAGTGTGAGGTTTCAATAGAAGCATATATTCAGCCTTACTGTTCCTAGGTACTATTTTATGTTCCTTTTTTTTTTCCCTGGTAAAGTGTTCAGCTTAACATATTACTGTTTGTCACAAAATGTTTACCACAAAATGTTTGACACAGCATGCCCATGTAAACATTACTGTTGAAAGGCTCTTTAACTTTTGCATGGCCTGACTTTGTAACGACTTAAATTCCGTAGCCATAATGTTGCATAAACATAGCTTCTTACATTTAATATATACAATTTAAGATGAATGACAGTTTTGTGAGTTAGTTTGTCAATTCTTATGTTTTTTTGAGAGAGAGTTTTTGTCCTTTTCTTCTGTGCTGGCTGTTCTGAATTACCAGCTTTTGTCAATTTAAGATGGATCTGTAATATTGTAATGTGTTGTTTTTGTAGCATGATGCTACAAATTAAGGTTAAGGTTGTCATAGTTTCAATTATCTATCAGTTTTTAACTCTCTTGTTGCTTTCTGTAAACTGTCCTGCTGAATACCAACAAACCTGTGTTGATGTATAGTGCGTTTGTATACTCTAGTTTACACGAGGGAGCTGTGTTTTGTGTCAAATGTGCTTAAAAATCACTTTACATGCTGTGTGTGTCACTTTGCAAGTTGAATTCAGAGTTCCTTTCCCTGTTAAGTCTCTCTTATTTTTTTAATAATGAAAGATCATAATGATAACTAGTACTTACTCATTGTCAGGGGCTGTTGTGAAGGCCAGAAGTATAACTGGGTTCAAAAAAGAATTAGGTAAGTTCATGGAGGTTAGGTCCATCAATAGCTATTAGCCAGGATGGTCAGGGATGCACCCCATTCTCTGGGTGTTCCTAAACCTCTGACTGCCAGAAGCTGGGATTGGATGACAAGGGATGGATAATTATAATTACTCTGCTCTATTCATTCCCTTTGAAGCATCTGGCACTTGCCACCATCAGAAGACAGGATACTGGTCTATATGGACCACTGGTCTTACCCAGGGTGGCAGTTCTTATGTGCTTATAGAGCACTTTTCATCCACAGACTTCAAAGCTCTTTGCAAAGCAGGCTAAGTATCATTTATACCCATTTTACAGATGGGAAAACTGAGACACAGAGAGGCTAAGTGACTTGCTCAATTCATGCAACAAGTCATTGGCAGAGCTGAGAATAGAATACAGGTCTTCTTTCTAAGCCTTACACTGGTCCTTGTATATGATACACTAGTCTGCACTGCCTCTTCTTCTAGTAGTAGTTAGCAACTCCTTGTTGAAATTATCTCCTATTTAGTCAATTGGAAGATGGATTGGTTTAAATGAGGTGGAAAAAATGTATACCATCATCTTTATCACTGATTCTTTAGGCTTGTGACACATTGAATGTTTTGTAAGGTTCCTATGCTCATTCTGGCTGTCTGGCTAAATAGTCTGGTCAAAATAAAAAAAAACTGTTTTAAAATGATGGTTGATTGGAAAGAAACCCCTAGAGCATGTTTTCTACTGCAATTTCTCTCCAATTCCCTTTTTATAACTTCCATTCAAAACATTAAATGACAGAATTTGGCAGAATGAAATCTAAGGCCATGTGTATACTAAAAACACTTTTCCAGTATACAAATACTGGAATATCAGTGGCAAAAAAGGCTAATATCTTTCTGGGATATTTTAATAGGAATGTTGTATGTAAGACACAGGTAATTGTCCTGCTCTACTTGGCAGTGGTGAGGCCTCAGCTGGAGTACTGTGCCCATTTCTGGGCACCACACTTATGGACAAACTTGAAAGAGTCTAGAGGAGAGCAACAAAAATGAGGAAAGGTTAAAAAAACTGGGCGTGTTTAGTCTTCAGAAAAGACCGGGGGGGGGGAGGGGGGCAGGGGCAAGACCTGATAACAGTCTTCAAATATGTTAAAGTGATCAGTTCTCCACGTTGGCTGAAGGTAGGACAAGAAATAATGGGCTTGCTCTGCAGCAAGGGAGATTTAGGTTAGATAATAGGGAAAACTTTCTAACTGTAAGGATAGTTAAGGTCTGGAATAGGCTTCCAAGGGAGGTTGTGGAATCCCCATCATTGGACAGCAGCAAAGAGTCCTGTGGCACCTTATAGACTAACAGACGTATTGGAGCATGAGCTTTCGTGGGTGAATACCCACTTCATCGGATGCCTCATTGGACAGGCTTTTAAGAACAGGACCTGTCAGGATGGTCTAGATTTACTTGGTTCTGCCTCAGTGCAAGGGGGCTGGACTTGATGACGTCTCGAGGGCCCTTCCCACCCTATGTTTCTATGATTTTTTTATACTGGCAAAACACTCCAGGTGTGGATGCAGCTATACAGGCAAAGATGTGCTGTGAATCAGTATAGGAAAACCATATCTTATGAACGAAACAAGCTGTAGCAGTAAAAGTACACTTTTGTCACTATAGCTATATCTACACTGGGGACTTCTGCCGGCATAGCTAGGTGGGTCCAGGATCACACCTCTTCACATACCTGACTGACGTAGCTATGCCAGCAGAATTCTGTAGTGTGCAGACAGAGGCTAACATACAGTAGAGTAAACTGATCTTAATGGTTGCATTGCAGGGAATAAAAAAAACCCCATCAAGCCTGACAAATTACTCCATGTTGCATGTGTGTAGAGGCTGGGAAAGGAGAACTCTGTTATTCTTGGGAAAAAAACCTTTTCAGTTTTCCCTAATCCAGCATCTGGAGGCCCAGCTGTGCTAGCTTGAGGTTGTGTGTAGTCTCGTGCATGGAAAAGATGATGGACAGATGGCTGTGTGAAATGCTTTATCTACCTACAGGTCAGATGTATGGCCATCTGTGTGAGTAGTGGCAATGCAAAACTGTATATGAAGAAGTATTTCAAACAAAGATTCTCCAGTTGTGCTGCCCTCTGAACCAGTTTCTCTTGTGATTTGGTAAGAGGACTGATGGTGTTCAGATTTTCTAAAATTGTGTGCTAGTGCCACAATCGCTATAGAGCTGTCACTACTCCATGACTTCCTGTTCCATGAACTGACTATAAATTCTCTTCTCTGGTTTGGAATTCTGCATACCATGGGGAAGTGACTCTTTTGGTTACATTGGCCTTTGTTCTCTGCTAATTTACACCAGTTTTACACCTCTGTATTTCCACTGACTTAATGGAATGGCATTGTTCCTAATTGAAACTAGTATAAGAGGAGCATCAGGTTAATTACTTGTAACATTTCAGTTCTTTTATTTGTACACTCTGATCACTGAAATGCTGAGGTACATTTGCTTTTTAACACTTGGTTTCCTGTAATATAAAAGTGACTTCATATTTACAAATGAAGCAAAGAGACAGACCTTTATTCTGCAGAGGGACAGACCTTCTTTTTATCATTGTTTTCCTATTTAAACAAATTTAAAATTGCTAAGTGGACATTTGAAAACCAGCTGTAGTATTTTACATTCATCATTATTATGGGTGTGTATTTTGATAGCATTTATGAGCTCCACGCATGGACCAGAACACCATTGTGCTAGATGCTGTACAAAGAAAGACCACAAAGATGGTCCCTTCTACAAAAAAGACCTTACAATATAAGAAAAACTTAGGCCACATTTACGCTAGCAAATTTTGTAGCCATAATTAACCTCAAATGGCAGGACCAGTGGTGGAAGCTATAAATTACAGCCATGACATTTGCTAGTGTAAACAGGGCCTTAAAGATTACATCTTGTTCATACCACTCACATGGGGCTCCTGCGGTGTTAATCACATGATTACGGCAAACATTTAATATTGTGTGGTTTTGCTGGAGACCTCCTGTCTCGGAGGTACATATTGTGGGTTCTTAGTACTTTAATTGAAGGAGCTCGTGTTTTGAACTTTTAGCAAAGATATTCTTTCTCCATAGTGTTCATTAGCCAGTGAGTTAGATATGGGTTAACAAAAACAGAAGAAAACACATATTCCCTGCAGTATGTGTTCTCAGTGCTTTGTCCATTCCAGTTTAAAATGACTCAGATGATGATGCTTCTACAACTTCCCATTGGAAGTGTATCCCAGTCTATTGCTATTAGGAATGGTTTAGTGATGTTTATTTTAAATTTTTCTTTGCTAACTTCATCCCATTATTCCTAGTTCTACCCCTGTAAACCACCCCAAACAATTCCTCCCCCTTCAAGCCCTTGTACATTTTATCATACTACCTTAGCTACTCTTTAACCAAGATCTTTACAATTAGTTTTAACTGTTCCTCATACATTAGTCCATCCCGCTCCTTAAATAATTTTTGTTGTTCTCCTCTAAATTCTCTCCGGTTTGTCATCATTGTCATCTCCAGACACCTTAGCACCAAAAAAAAAGTTTTCTAGGTAAAGTTTCAGCAGTATTGTATGGTGAGTGAGGAGAGCATTTATTTTATCTATTTTCCCACCGTTTTTATTCCTAGTTTCACATGGGGTAAGAGAGATCCTGTATCATCACTTCTTCAAAACTCTTAGGGGAATAATTTGGTACTACATCTTCCCAGAATTCGTATAATTCTCTGTTGTTAAAGTAGTGGAGAAAATTTATGGATTGAAATGGAATGAGATTAAATGTGACTCACTTCTCCTTAGCCCTTCCCCACAAAAATCCTCCCATTCTTTTGGGTAAGTACTGTCTTCATTAGGCAGGAGAAAAGATGCAACATCAGAATGAAAAAAATCCTGAAATATTATTGACTCTGTGTTTGAGCCCTAAATAATGGTTTGGAGCAGGAGTGGCAGTGGCTAAGAGAAATCAGAGGGTCACTAACCCATGCTGCCAACATAGTAATTAGCTGTTCAGGATGGATTACGGTATCCGTTGTAAAATAAAAAGAAACAAATGAATTGTGCCTGTGAAATTGTGTAGAAAAAGACCACTGCTTCCCCATTAAATAATGAGAAGTAGCTTAGCCACTAAGAAAAGTTTGTTTTCAGGCTGATGCTCAAGTGTAATTGGGCTTCCAAAGAATGGAACACGTTTTAATTTTTAATTAGAAATCAGAGGAGTAAAAGAGTCGAAATCTGCTTCAGCTGGAGATTTTGCTCAATGCTGGAATTTTCCTTAATAAGCGGAAACATTCCAGGCCTGCCTCAGTTAGCAGTTGGGTGCAGTGGCTTTACTCAGGGGGTAGACATCTTAATGCTCATGTAATTATCATGTAATTATTTTGTAATGTGGGATCAACATTTTGCATATAGGGCATTCTTTCACTAAACTTGAAAAATAAAAAGTTTTATTCATTAAAGCACTGATACAGGCATTTCATCTCTAAAGAGAAAGTGTTTCCCACCCCTTCTCTTTAACACACACACAAATATTTTAAAACACTTCATAGGTGGTGCCTTCAAGGTAAATAGAATTATTTAATGCAGTCTCGTTGAATATTTATCAGACTTTCTTGTTGATAAAACTACCTTTCAACACAAGTGTCAAGTGGGTTGCAATTATCATCAGAGCTGATAAGTGCAAATAACTGATATCTTGCCTGCTAAAGCTGTGTGTGCACATCTTGTAAAGGGGAATCTCATGGAAGTATGTCATTTTCTGTTTTTGAGTGTTCTCTTTGTTGCCATTGAACTTTCATAATCAAAGTTGTGAAAGACTGATTGTCTTCAGCAAAATACTTCCATTATATTATGAGCTATCATAATAAATATACCTGACTGAGATGTAGGATGTATTCTAATACATAGAATTTTATGTAGCCTCTCTGTGCTTACATTTGTTTCACCTGCCATATGTAGTTGATCACGTCTGAAATTTGGCTGAGAGGAATTTGGTTCTCATTTAGAAGTGCTGTCACTTTGGCTCTATTTAAATATTGTACCCCAAAATGCTATCTAGCCTCCTATTCAGGAAACGCTTGACGGTTTGAATCTTAGCACTATCATGGGTTCAACTTTAGATACTATAGATGTACTGGGAGCCTCTGGATCTTGACTCACCAGATGTTTGTAAATGACCGTGTATCTTAAGAGGAACTGCCCTGTAAAAGCTTGTCAAAGCTTTCATAGAAAAGGGACAGGAAAGAGGAGCACTGTGGCTCCAAATGGCTCCCTCAACGCAGCAGTAAATCCTAGTATTAGTGGGGCGCAACTGTGAGGAAATACAGAGCTGCCTCTTGGTGTTACCATTTCCTAGAGAAGACAGACAGAGTACAAGCTAATCTGTAATGGATGGCTTCCTTCCATGGTTGCATCTTGCACTAACTCTTTCACTCCTCTGTATAGGTGCAGCATTATGAATATCTATCTTGAAATTTTCTTTCAAGAATAACAGTTAAGAAAATTTGAGCTGTCCTTTCTTTTTCATATGTCTACTGAAATTGTTACATCTGAAACTATTTGGCTGGGATTCACAAAAGAAGTCAAATGTCCTCGTTGTGGGTTATTCAGCACATGCTCCTGCTTCTTCATAAGCAGTACATCTCATTTTTATATCATAACTCAAGAAGTCCATGACAAGAGAATTTTTCTCTTTTCTTTTCTTCACCACATGGCTACAGTTTACTGTGTGTTTCTGCTCTATGGTTTAAGTTGTAAAATACCTGAGAATTTGAAGAAGACAGACCGGTGGCAAATAGGAAATTTTCCCAGGCAGGTGGGAGAGGAAAGAGGTTTTCAAACTTTTGCACTCTGAAGAATCAGTGGGTTTGTTTCTGGCTACCAAGCCACAGCCCAGTGATAGGTAGGGTGAAGCAGCGGGGTGCAGATGCCCCAGACTTGGGTGTTGTAGAGCAGTGGTTTTCAACCTCTACCCCTAGGGGTTCGCAGACAATGTCTAAGGAGTCCATGAAAGGTTGTCATTACCATAGAACAGTGGTTTTCAACCTGTGGTCCATGGACCCCTGGTGGTCCACAGACTATGTCTAAGATTTTCAAAGGGTCCACACCCCTTTTTAGGGGTCCTCAAATGAAAAAAGGTTGAAAACCATTGTGCTAAAGCAACATGGTCCAAAGTTACCCCTACAACCTTTGAAAGGGTGAAGTGTGTGCTACTTCAAGGACAAGCCTAGCTGTGTTAGTCAGTGAAGATGGAAGGTGCAGCTATTACATTGCTTTCTCTCATTCTGACTTGTATAATGAACGGGATTTCCCCAACTTTCAGAACTGGTAGCCCCCTTTTCAGACTAAGAAATGTTTCATAACTTGCTCTTCCAAGTCCTCTCACTTAAATTGTGAGTAAGAAAAACTTGGTAACTATAACCCATTCCAGAAATAACTAATTATGAAGTTTAAAAACTGAAATCTAATTATAAAAAAGTGAAAAATCATATACTCACAATTCAGTGGTGGATGAACTGTCTAGCTGATGAAAGTTATTCCACACAACATTATACCGAGGAAGGACCATACCTTTTATGTGACTTTTTTGATCATCAGATGATTGCAACACTTCGTTGTGATCACCTTAATTGAAGAGAAACCTTTTCTCATTGAGATACCATGAGGATGAACACTGGATGAGAACCGTCAAAGCGTCTACCAACTACAGCTGGAAACTTGCTTTAAAGCCCTAAATCTGCTGGGTTTCTCGCTAGAGAAACTCAACTGTCACAAGAGAGGACTGCCACTTTGTCTTGTGGTGGCCCAATCACTGCTGCCAAGTTAACCCTCATCTTAGATAAAAGTGTTGGTGATTCGTTTTTTTTTTTTCCCCCTTCAATGGGTGTTAGGAAAAATAGTTTTGCAGCTGAATCTGAAACTTCTTCAGACTTAAGATGGCTCCCAACTTGCTCCTCGGGTCTCTTTATGAAGTCTGAAACAAGGAGAAATTACTCCAGTTTTCCTCTTTGGAAGACAATTTCCAAATTTTGTGATGAATGCTTCAGGTCAGAAGATTCATATTCCTCTTCTGAGGAGAAAAGTTCTGCTTGTTAAGTTGCCCAAAACTGTCAGCAAGAAAGGCTAACTGTGACCCCCCCCAATGAATTAATAATCATTCAGGAAAGTCTGCACTGTTGTTCTTATTCAAAGAGTTGAGTTAGGCCTTTGCTTTGTGAGGGCTACCTCACCTCATTGTGAAAGAGGAATTGCTGGTGAAGGGCTTCCATGTTGTCACAGAGCAATGTGAAAAATCAAAAATGCATGGGATGGCCTTTAATAGCTTCATGTGGATCCTGCAACAGGTTCTCAGACTTTTTCTTCATAAAGAATGCTTAGCAGCGTATGAAACAGTGACACCACAAGAAATTTGGTGTGAAGTTTTGGATCCACACCTGCCTCTGAGGCTACTACCTGTCTTACCTGTTATTTTTCTTGTCACCATCTGTGCAGATTGCAATATATCGCTCCCACTGTTCAACTCTGACTGCTTCTTGAAATGTCTCGAATGAGCATTTTCCTGTTATGTGTCTTGGCACAGCTTTCCAGTAGAGCAAGACTTCTTTAATAGAACTATCAGTAATGTACCTCAAAGTTCTAGAAGCTGTGGTGCAGCACAGACATCGGTTGTCATCTCTAGCTGAATTGCTTAAGTAATCCCTTTTGCCAAGTTTTCAAAGCAGATTCTCTCTGACATCCTCAGCCATGTCACTAGCCGAGTGTGAAAGTTATTTAACAAAGCCATTGTTTTCAGTTTGGTAGCTGCGTCATGCCCTACAACTTCTGAAAACGGATCTATTGTGTAGGAGAGGATGTAATTATAGGCAATAGGGTGTGCTTTGTGCTGTTACATGATTTCAGAGATACTAGATCAGATGCCTGTTTATGTTGACATTGCCATTTTGAGTAATGAAGTCTTACAGACTCCCCGCTCCATCCCCCAAGAAATCAAGTTTTTTTGAGAATTTTTTTTTTGTCTTTCATTGATGGATTTTTTGATTTCTAAATGTTACAGCAACTTAGAAGGCTTTTTACATTTGGCTTTCAGTACTCCAGAACTTGCTGTAAAATGTGGTTTCCAATCCATGTTACATGTCACATCATGTATGTGTTTTCATTTTTCTTTCGGCACTCTCAATGGGAAAGCTTACCACTGCCCCTTTCATGAAATAATCCATCTTTCCAAATCACTTCGTAGCCAGAAATGAACTCCAAATGGTTTACATAGCATGAAGCTCAAAATTCACTCTGAGGCCTTTTGCAACTGACATAACCGTTCTCTAGTTCAGGATGTGTTTTGTGGTGGTCTGTGTGAGTACTTGCACTTTATGCTGTCTGTGACATGTTTTTAATGAGGGTATATGCTGGTTTGTATGCAGGAAATCCCGGAATGCTCTCAGGTATAAATTTAGTACTGTTTGGAGTTTATTTTGTTTTTAGTGGAGACTCTTGCAATCCGTTGCAAACACCAGCATCCCACACTAGTCTATGCTGCCTATGCTGCCTAACCTCTCGCCTCCCAACAGATGTTTCTGACTTTTCTTTCCTGCTGTCAGAGTAAGTAGGGTAGGGGGCTCTCCCTGGAGTGTTGATGCCGAACTTTGCCTGTGGGGTCCCCTTTGACGTTTCTTTTAGGCCTCTAGCTAGGGATACTACTTTAAAAGCACTGATGTAATAGACTAATTATCCATGCAGTAGCATGCAGCATGGTACACTTTTGTTGTTTCCTGCGCTCATATTGGATAGCAATGTTAACAAAATGTCCCCATGAAGAATGAATTAATGTATGTGAGGTTCATCTTTGGAGTTCAGGGAGGGGTAAAGCACAGGCTGAAGAAGAATGCTCAGCTATCCAGATATTAAATGTCACAAACTATGGCTTGTTCTTCATTGCTTGTTCTCCGTCACTTTTTCAGTGTATTCATTACACAATATTTCTTATTCAAATTAATTACCCCTGTGTTCCCTCTTCTCAATAGATTCCAACAGGCCTTTTGTCTTGTTTCCATTCTGGTTACCTGGCAGTGTATGTAGGAAGGTGTGGTGCTGGATTGTGTGTTCAGTACTGTTAAGGGGTATCTAGAAATAAATTTTATATGACCTGAATTTTCTATATACTTAGTTAGAAAATTCAATTTATCACTCTTGGTATTTGTACTTAACCCTTCAGAATAAGACCATCCATATTTGTTGAAAAACTGGAAGAGAACAGCTGTATCAGAATCCACTGAATGAGAATTGCTGTGCTAGTCAAGGGGGGCGGGGAGGGAATTCTGAAGACTTGCCCAGACTGAACTTTTCAAAGTTTACTTTTGAAATATTTTCATTGTGGTGAACAATTTGGTGGAGAAGTAGTTTGGGAGTAGTAGGTTGCCTTATTTATTATCCATAGTGTTTTATTTCTAGATATCTAGGGGGAAGTCATACATTGCTGTCTGAGATGCTGTAAAATATGAAGTTGTGCACAAAAGTTTGTTTTAAATTCTAGAATTTAATTTTTTAATTCTATATGTGACAATGCTTCCTTACACAACCAAAAGCAGAATCTGCCGTGTTGGTCTAGTGCAGTGGCTCTCAATCTTTCCAGACTATTGCACCCTTTTCAGGAGGCTGATTTGTCATGCATTCCCCAAGTTTCACCTCACTAAAAAACTACTTGCTTCCAAAATCAGGCATAAAAATACAAAAGTGTCACAGCACACTATTAGTGAACAATTGCTGACTTTCTCATTTTTACCATAGAATTATAAAATAAATCAACTGAAATATAAATATTGTACTTACATTTCAGTGTATAGTATGTAGATCAGTATAAACAAGTCATTGTCTGTATGAAATTTTATTTTGTACTGACTTAGCTACTGCTTTTTATATAGCCTGTTGTAAAACTAGGCAAATATCTAGATGAGTTGATGTATCCCCTGGAAGACCTCTGTGTACACCCAGTAGGGTTGCCAACTTTCTACTCGCACAAATAGAACACCCTTGTCCTGCCCCCACTCTGCCCCTCATCAGAGGCCCTGCCCCTGTCCCACCCCTTCTCCAAGGCCCCGTCTCTTCTCACGCCGTCCACCCTCCCTCTGTCACTCGCTATCCCCACCCTCACTCACTCACGCGTTTTCACCAGGCTGGCTCAGGGGATTGGGGTGTGGGAGAGGGTGATGGCTCCAGCTGGGAGTGCGGGCTCTGAGGTGGGGCCAGGGATGAGGGGTTTGGAGTGCATGAGGGGATACTGGGCTGGGGCTGAGGGGCTCAAAGTGCAGGAGGGGGCTCTGGGCTGGGTCAGGGGGTTGGGGTGTGGAGGAGGGGTGTGAGGGTTCCGGCTGGGGGGTGCAGACTCTGAGCTGGGGATGAGGGGTTTGGGGTATAGAAGGGTGCTCCGGGCTGGGACGGGATTAGGGCTGGGGCAGGGGACCCACATACCCCTGGTTGAGAACCACTGGTCTAGCGGCCTCTGTATCCCTCCATCCATCCCTCTACAGTTCTTTGCAGTTTGGTTTCTACTGTGTGCCTTGATATTTTAACGGTACAGTTGAGTACAAATGTACTTTGATGCCGCTCTTTACTTTCAACTGCAGGAAAAAAGTTTCAAATGGAAGACATTAGCAGCTTTCTGGCTTTAAAGATGGTATCCACTATGACACAGGAAGAGTTAATGTTAAACTTTTAGTTCTGAGCTTAGTTTATTGAGCTTCTAGATACAGGGGTTCATTTTCTCAGAGATAAGGGATAATAGATATCACTTGAGAAAACAAAACTGAATTGGGTTCTTTCATAGTTTGTGGGTTTATATCCCATATGGTATAGAAGCAGGCTCTGTGAGGTTGCCTGAAATATGCCTGGCCTCTCAGCAGCACTAAAGATAATTCCTGCTTCCCACATTCTATAAGCAATTCTAAGATAGGTAGCTGTTAATTTTTGCACTGTTTAGGAAAAGGATTTCACTACACTTGCCATATTGAAGAAAAAAAACATATTATCTAGGGACCATTGTCTTTATAAAATGTCCCTTTGTAAGAATGTGGGGATTTTATGAGGAATTTTTGGTTGGGTGACCTTTTTACTTTGAGAGCAGCAGTTCACACTCAATATTGGCAAAATGAGTTTGATAGTCCCTGCTTTACTAAACGCTAGTATCTAGATGACAGTAATTCACCCTCTAATACCCCCACTAAACCTATTTATGCAGAACCTGACATGATTTGCAGTTTCTGTTAAGGAGGAACATAGGACTTAGGCAGTGTCTAGAATTAATTTTTTGACCTCCATTTCAGTTATTGGTTGAAGTATTAGACTCTTCAGACAACTAAGCTGCTCATTATATAACCTGGCATTTAGTACCTTATAGCAGAGATGCACTATCAATTCTGTACTTTTTCCTCAAGTAACATGCACCCTTTCTCCTCCAGTGCCCAAAACGAGGGAAAAGGTTGCAAGGAAAATTCTTGCCAAGCATCAGAGATGAAGTCTGCCCATAAATACTGACCCTAATAGTGATAATAGCCCTGTTTAGGCCAACACAATTGCAAACCTGCTGTTGATATTGGCTTAACACTGTCCATTTTAACCACAACATACATCTATTCGAATATCAACAAGCATTATGAATTCAGAGTATCTGTTTGAGATTTGTGGTCAGTAGCACATATCAGAATAAAACACCCTGTCTTATCTATTCGTTTCTAAATATCAGAGGCAGATGGAAGTGTTGGCCACTGATAGCACTTAGAGAAATATATGTGAAACTTTAGTTTCCGTGAATTCAGATAACATCTGCATTAATATGGTTCATAAGGATCATTAATGCTCAGAGTATATTATCAGGTGTTCTCTAATGCACTTTTGATGAGCGTTAATTATGCTTGCTGTAGGTTTTTTTGGTTTTTCTCTCCATCCCCCTTTTTTTCCCCGCTTGATTGTAATAATGACTTAACCCAGGTGGTAGACTCCATTCAGAAAAGGCCCTAGGGAAATATTATTCCCTAGTACCAGCAAACAACTCAGATTGAGCTCACTATGGTACTTCTTCCAGGAGAAATCTTGGCTCACTCCTTGGGTGTCTGGACCTGCCCAGCATTCATAGATTGATTATTTGATTTGGGGGTGGAGGTGAGCAGGAAGAAAGAAGAGAGACAGTAAAATGGTGGTGGGTGGAGAAGGGAAGAAGTCAACATGGTGGCTATTAGAATTACCCGTTTCCTTCGGAAAAAGCCCCTTTTGTAGAATAGAGTCCTCTAAATGTTTGTGTAATTAGAACAAAAGTCAAGAGAACAATGCAGTTCAAAGTGACAATGCTGAGTACAAATAAGGATGGAATATTTTCTCTCTAGATCTCTGTGGTCTGAGCCTTGTTTTGATCATGGTTTTTAGAAAATGCCTTTTGTTTTTGGATAAACTGACATTGTCGCCAATATTTCTCTTGTGTGGCTTTTTCTACCTCACTGTCACTCAGGAGAGTTAGACCATTAAGGGCTGATTAAAACAGCTAATTGTAATTTGTACAAAGGCTAGGTTGCATGGTCCTTTTTATGCCATGGAAAGAAACAAACACACACATAGCAAGCTTTAAACAAAACACGAGCAAATTCTATCTTCAGCAAGAAGAGGTGCAGTTTTGAAGCCCGCAAACAGGCAGCAGTGGAGGGAGAATGCAACACATACGTTCAGTCCACTGAATTTTTCTGTAGTACTGAATTCATAGTGTGAGATGTCACTCATAGTGTGAGATGTCACTCACTCCGTTCTGTTAAGTTTTACTTACAAATTTTTGCTCCACAAGTTAGAGTAAATCATGTTAGCTGTTTAAAAGTTGTTCCCTCTTAGGTTTACCTAGTTTTACAAATACGTAGGAAGAGGGTTTTTTATTTTTATAATTAAAAAAACCAAACCTTCTACTAGATTCCCATAGGAAGACTCAAAAGTAAAGTACATATGAAGAAAATTATGCTATTAGGTTGCTTTTTGCTACACTTTATCAAAAGCTATACTTTGCAAATGTAATCTGTAATAGTGAACTGTGTACAAAGGAAACGGAGTCATACAGCTGCACATGATGTTTTTTACTTGCTTAAATCATTTTGTATCTTCCCCTTTTTTTAACCTCCTTCTAAAGGCAGCTGTTAAATGCAGACCTTCATTGCTTCTAAATTGAAAGCATGGCACAGCGAGCTGTTTAACACTGAAGTGCATTGCTAGCAGGGTGGCTTAAGTGTGGTTTCCCCTGGAGTAGGCCATTTTTTCAGAATCGCTAAGTTTCTCTTCAGATTGTTTCCATTTGTTGAAAGCACTTTGCAAAATATTTCATCCCATCCCCATTTGCTGCTTTTGGACAGTTCCATGAAGGATGTCTAGGGTAAGAACGAACCTTTAGGTATCTGCAATAAGCACCTCAGTATTCTTCACCCATGGGGTGAGGAGGATAGGATGAGGTGCAGGTGTTCTAAAGTGGAAACAAGAAACTAACCAGCATCTTCCTTTAGCATCTTCCTTTAGCATCTTCAGTCCTCCCACCTGAACTGGAAACTGAACTTGTTACTGGCCTTTCACTTTTGAGATGATGGTTTCACTCCCCAGTGAAATAAATCTGATGTTTGATCAGTTTCTGTACAATGTTAATGTGTCAGCATTTGGCAAATTTTGCTCTTTTGAAACAGGCAATACCAAGCACTTGAGCTAACATGGAGACCTCGTCCGATCCTTTCCCCAGTAGAAAGGGTGGTTCCCTTAGTCCCAGGGCTGAGGTCACAGGTGGGGCAGTATGAATAGATTTCACTATGGCTGTTTCTGAACTGGCTGGCCTGTTGATGAATAGAGATTGTTTCCATTGTTGTTAGTCAGTTAAACTTCTCCAACTGATCTGTTCACTCTGGGGAATCAGGTGAGGAAGATGGAAAGGTAAAAATGAAGGGAGAAAGGGAGGTGGAGGGGAAGAGAGAACCAAAAATGAATAAAACAGAGCTGTGAATCCAATCGCCAAGTATCACATTATAGAATCCCAGTTTGTATATAAACGTTTCAGAGGAGAATCACATCCAGAAGTTGGAAAAATTGATTTCCAGAGCTGTAACTGTGCAGTGCTCTGTCCTGCCACTAAAGAAGTAGAAAGCTTCATCATAACTTCTAATTCCCCTCCCCACACACACTTTAGTACCCTACATTTTATAATTAAAACAGTCAGTTTGAGGGTTTTGATTAAATGTAAAGGGTTTTTTTTTCTTCTAGGGGAGACTGCAGTTTGCCCATGAGAACACGTTTGGAATTTCCACTTTTATTTTCTCAGATGGAAATGTAATATTGTGCAATATGTATAAAAAAAATTAACACACTCTCACTTACTGCACCATTAACTACTCTGGACTGCTTTTCCATGGTTAGATCCCTTGATGATTCTCACTGGCCTTTGCAGGTTGCTGGACAGTTTTTCTCTTTGCATCTGGGTACTTCTGCAGATTTTCTGCCTTTTCTCTCCCTTTCTCTGGTGCCAGGCCCTCCCATTCCTTTGTGAAGGTCTCTCAATCACTTTTGTGGCTGTCACAGTGCTTTCTGTTGCTCCTGAGAGCCAAATTCCTCTTGAGCAAAGCTGCTGTTTTATTTTACCCCCATTTCTCTCACCTTTGGTGTGCCCCAGCACCACCTATCCTGTGCCCTCTCAGGTTAATTCTCTCTGCCCACTTCCCTTTATAGCGCTGTGGTGATTTTTGATTCAACTTACTCAGTATCCCAAGACCACTTCAGTTAAATTATGTTGCTAGCAATCTTCACTGGTTTGCTTATTTTCTACATTGCCAGTTTGCTTGTGGATTATACACTGATTGAAATGGGATGTGTTTTATTCTGAGATTGATTTCTTTCCCCAGCCTACCTGTGAAAGGGACTGACAAATAATGGAACAAGACTTTTTTTTTTTTAAACCCATACATAAATAAATAAATAATCAATTAAATAAAAAGGTGATTCTACTGGCAGATTTTTAATCAGCCAAATCTGAAGAGGTTCCAAGGAGTTAGCTAGCTCTCTCTCAAAGTATCGCTCGACCAAATGAACAGCCTTTTCTAATGAAACAGCAACAGAACATGAAGGTTATCGCAGAAGTTGTTAAAAGTAAGGAAATTAATACTCAGAGCTGACCTCCAATGCCTAGGCACTCCAGGGTGCATTAAGGAAGTAGTTAGAGAGGCTCTGTGGTGAGCCTTAACTGTGAATTACCTTATTTTTATTAACTTTGACAAGCTCAGTGAATTTTTTCTTTTTATTAAGTAATTTAAAAAGCTAATCAGATTGTGTGATTACGTATTTTAATTACACAGTCTTACACTTTTTCATAATTACTGTCCATGATAAATATGATTAACTGATCACATTTTGACTGGTGTAACAATTGCACAAAAATATTGATAGGAATTTGTCAAAAGTTGTTAGTGCACGTGAGTGTTCATGTGTGGGCAGTGGGAACTTTTCTAACAACATCAGAGAGACATTAAAAATTAACTCTCATCTCTCTTTTTTTCCGTATCTTATAAAAATAAGACAAATAGTATATATTTACAAGATACATACCATTTATGCATTAATCCTGGGTGTTTTTATTTTCTTTTGTCCTAACGCTCCTGCTTCGTATTTGTCAGAGATTACTTAGTAAAAAAAATCAGTATATCAAGTAACAGAGCCACTCACTAGGAAACTTAATAATAAAATTAACAAATCATATTCCATGTCTTGATCCTAGACAAAACAATTACATTAATACAGATACATTAAAATTACATTAATAAGGTTGAGAGTATGTATGAGTAATTTAAGGGTAAAAAGCATTATAGGCGTGCTATAATTATCCCAATGCCACAGATTAAAATAAACCTAAGACATTCAGAGTTAAGGTTACACTTAAAAGAAATCCAAACACATTAAGGTAAGACATGCACAATTAAACTCCTCAAACAACTTTAACTCAGCCCTGTAGCAAAGCCAGGAGGGGAAAGAAAATGAAAAACATAAAATGTCTTTACAAATCAGTTTCCTCTAATCTGGTACCACAAATACTAAAATGCCTTAATTATAGTCATTTGGCTATTGAATGATGTCACTATGTTGTTTACTTGTAAATTCTCATAAAATTGATTCTGTGCTTATGAATATGTGAATTCTGTGAATATGATGTATTTTTCACACAGAACAAAGAGGTTGAACCTCTGCCTCAAGTGCAAAACAGAACTCAAACTTAATTGTGGAGCCCTGACCAGCACTTCCATAATACTCAGTATTGGTATTGTACATTAGCAGACAAGCTGACAGCTGAAGACGAGTTCTCCACTCTGTTTCACAGACATTTGATACTGGGAAGTTGCTTTTGGGGCAGGGGGGAACCTAAATTAAAATTAGTCCAATTTTAGTTAAATTGTCCATATCTCCATTTTTCACTCATTTTTTTTTCTTCTGCAGGGGTGGAGGATACTCTGGTAGGTACGGTAATTTAAGGAGTCTACACTAGAGCTGGTCAGAAAATAGGGATTTTCCACAGAAATTTTTTACTTTGCAGGAAAAAAATCAAAAATCAAAATATTTTGGCTGAGAACTAAAATATTTCAATTAGGAAATGCTTTCCTGGTGCCTCATTGGAACTGTAGTTTGGGTGCCCCATACTCCCATTCTCGTTCTTGGGCTGGGCTCTCCTGTCAGTTTACATCTTCTATGATGCGCCACCTTCTCCCCTGTTGATAGCTCAGCTGGGGAGCCTGGCCCATAGAGGAGAATGGGGACATGAGGAAATTGAACTACAACTCCCAAGCGGTATGTTTCTGATTTGAAATATGTCAGATTTTTAACCAAAACTTCAATTTGGGGGCATTCATTTTTTTGACAAACTATTAATTTTTCTATGTGGAAAGCAGACACTTTTCACTAAAGGTTTTGTATAGTTGAAAACCCAATTTTCAAAGGAAAAATTTCAACCTTCCTTAATCCACATAGATTTAAAATTCTTCAGCTTGTTTTGAAAACAATAAGGATAAACCTCCATTTCCACCACATGCCAGTCATTACAAATGGGGATGACTCAGGCTTTGATTATCATACTGCTCCCTGCTAGAGATAAGATTTTTAGAAACTTGTGTGGTTTTGCAGTCACTTTTGATATTGGCTATTCCTAAGTGTCCGTGCAATGAGGCAAACTTAATACTGGAGCTGGTCAACATTTTTTTAATGAAATTTTTTTTTCTTCAGGGTATAGGTTTCTCCATATATCCAGTACCTGCCTGTCAGTGATTGCATTTGGTATCTCTTTTCACGTTTTTCTTCTCGATACATGTTCGGGTTTTTAAATCAGAACTTCTCTCTAGCTTTAGGTTTGGAACCTAAGTAAAATCCACTAGTACAAGTAAAATATCTTTGACATGTGGGGCAAGAGCTAACAAAAGATTATTAGTGAATTCTGTTTTTTATTTAGTTGGTTGCATATATATCTAGTTTATTGACCACTCACAGGTCCTGAAACATGTCTATGTCTGTTAAATAGATCAGGACTGCTTTACTTGACCTGGGAAGATTTTACAAATTAGGCAACCATTCTTCCCCTCACCCCCCCACCCCTCCACAAAAACAAAAACAAACAAACCAAAACTGCAGAAGATAGATCTCCAACGTGAACCTTGTTTAGTTTAGCTTGACTCTTCTATGGAGAGGTTAATTTCTTGTATACCTGCAATATCTGAAATGAATTGCTTAAGATCATTTAGTATCTTTTATTTTCCATTTCCCTTTACTGGGTTAAGTCCGTTAACATTCCAAGAGACTATTTTATTAGTACTGTTAGTCTCCATTATGGGGCATAATTAGGGAGAGAGCTATTAAAACCAAAGTTTCTTTTATTTCCTTTAATCTTCTGATGTAAACTCAGATGAGAGAGATTTTTATCAAATGGAATGATTGCCAGTGGAGAGAAAAAGGGTGTGTGGAAAGAGTATTTATATTTGTGTGTGGTGGAAATGAGCAAGACATTTGCCTCTTCTTTTCTTCATGGAGAAACTGAGTCAATATATATTCCAATGCTGATTTTATTGTTATACCCTCTCAATTTTTGATTCCCTGGCCTTTCGCCATTATATATCTACTCTGTAGTACAGTTACGTGTCTGAGGCCTAGGTAAAGAGACAGGGACTATTAAAACAAATTGCACAATTCAAACCTGCAACAAAAAAGAAAAACATAAAAACAAAAGGGGACTTAAACTCTCAGTTAAATAAGCGCTGTTCTAATACAGACGGCCAGCTAGCTATTTCCCTTTCCCCATGGCTTAGGCCTTTATTAAACAAATGGAAAGGAAAATCTTCTCCATTAACAGAACGTTGAAGAATCGCCAAACATCCCCTTCTTATAACATATTCATAATGTGGTTCCTTGATTTAATTGCAGTAATGTGTTCCCTACAGTAGATAAACTTCCTGCTGGTCTGGGAAGACTTTTTGATTGTGCTTTCGGGTCTCTGTTGGGCTGTCTCCGCTCAGCATGGTTTCTAGTGATGTCCGTAGTTGTCTAGGTTTGCTGAGGCCAATCAGCTGCAGTTTTGACCCTTGCCTAACCTAGTGGCTTTAATGCAGTGGTTTGGCTCTGATTATTGATAGGCACTATCAGTGCCTCACTTGGCAAGAGGAGGATGGTGACTATTCTTAAACGTTTGGAAGTCTACTCTTTTGTCAAGAGACTGCCTCTTGGGACTCGAATGTTCATCAATTCCTATCCTGTCTCAAATGTCCACTTTCCCAGGAAAGTGATGGCAGAATGATGGTGGTTGTACAGTTGAAGCTGTGAATTGGACACCGACATCCTGGGTAGGATCTGGCTTTTTCATTTTATTTATTTATTTTGGAGTTTAGACCATGCTTGTTAGGGTCACCCCTGATTTTAGATGGGGATCAGCCAGCCATTTTTGTCAAAATGAGTCTGTCAGCAGCCTTTGTGACTACTCATGGTGGCTTAGGGTTTTGATGACTCAGGGATGGAGCTAGTGGGTCTGGAACCATCAGCCACCATTGACTCTAATTATATGTGAAGAGTTGGTCTCAAGTAACCAGTCTAGGTGTTGGTGGGAGCCACACAGGTGACTGCGGTGCAGCTTCGTGAAGCATATTCGAGACCCATGGTTAGAGTAGGCTTCATGGGCAGTTATTTTGAACCTCCCCTGTCATAGGGGGAGGGTAGGAGGATCTTCACCGCAGCACATAGCTGTTGGCCCACCTATGCCCTGTCCTTCACCAACCCCCACAAAGTGAGGAGTTCAGCTTCACACTCTGAAAGGCATGTGTTCACCCTACCTCCCCAAACCCTGCCCTCTTCCCTTTGCGCAGAAGAATCATATCCCTTCTGATTTTAGGTGAGCTTTTGTGTCCATGGGGCCAGGATTTACCCATGGGCCAAAGTCTGCCCTCACACTCGTCCCACCCAGTTGACTTAAATAGGTATATGCAAGGGCAGAATTTAGCTTTAAAAGTTTGGATTCCAAAAGAGGATGTTAGCTGCTTGTGAGCAGATATAACCCATTAACATGATCCCCCAGGTACTGTCTGGAGTCACTATAGGGTGACCAGATGTCACGATTTTATAGGGACAGTCATGACTTTTGGGTCTTTTTCTTATATAGGCTCCTATTACCCCTCACCTCCTGTCCCGATTTTTCACTTTTGCTGTCTGGTCACCCTAAGTCACTGTGCTATGCACCTGGCAAATTACCACGTACAGGACTTCAACCAGGGATCTTCATGGTCTGTAAACAGCTCCTCTACTTGGTGAGCCAAAATGAGATCTCCTTTAGCTGGGCCACTAGGAGCTGTGCATACACTTCACTCAGCCGGGAACCCCTTTCTGCAGTAGTATTCTAATGAGGATGCGATGTCATCTGAAGAAAGATCTTAGTTGTCACTTGAGCTCCTCTTTTGAAAACTTGACAGAAGAGTCTTACAATTTATCATTGGCTTCTTCTGTCAAAAGGCCAGAGATCTGTTGTAAGAAGAGAGCTGCCTTCAATGGAGTGTTTGTCATGCGGTGCAGTGCAAGTCTTCAGATCACAGACACTGGGTCGTTGCTAGTTAACTTGAAAGGCCTCTGATGCTGCATATCTGTTGTAGATGAACACTGATTTGAGAAGAAAGATTAACAGGTAGCAAAGATTTGTGTTTGTTTTAAAAACTCATTTCTCATTAAAAGTGACAGATACTGTTGGTTAAAAAGGAGTAATGCTTCCATACAGCATCAACACAGAACTGTCCTTAGTAAGACATTGTATTTGGCTCTTGTCTTTCAGTACACAAAATCCTACTTATTTTCTTTTTAAACTTGTCCGTTATTTCTGTTGGCTACTGAAAAGCAGTTCTTATGATGCAGATCTTTCTTCTTTTTTTTTGCTTACGTTTTAATGCCTGCCCCTCAGGCTAGTTATAAACACTGGTATAGATTCCAGGTTAGTATTTAACTAAATTATACTTACAAATTGTTTTAAAAGTCAACCTTGTGGTCTTACATTTGCTCACATTATTGTGGGGTTTCTTTCTTTTTTTTAAAATTAAAAATAAAAATATTATTTTAAATAAATAAATAAATAAATAAATGTTTAATATAGCGAGCCCAGAAACTGAGCTAATTGTATTTTGCCATAATGCATGACATCCTTAGGGAGCAGGAGGTCTGCTTAGCTGGAGCAAAGATCCTCTGTCTGCAGACTCGGGTCAGATGGAGTGGCCAGGCTCATTAATTCCAGAGATACCAGCTGGTGTCACTGTGGTGCAATAACACTTCACAAAAGAGGCAGGCAAAGATTTGGAATATCTCTAGGCTGACCAGAATCTAGCAAATACTTTCATATGTTGTTTCAGGAATCAAGATATTTGCATGTGTTACTTCATATACATTTTCATTATTTGTGTGAAATCTAATTTGTGAATGCATGAAGGGAGTGTGATGGATGAGGATGTGTTTATGAAAATATCTCTGTTTGTGGCTATGTAGATAGTTAATATTTATGTGGCTTGATTTTCAAAGGTGCTGAGCAGCTGCAGCTCCTGTGGACTTCAGTGGGATTTGTGGGTGCACAGCACATTAGAAAATCAGGCCAATAATTCATATGTTTATATATAATAAGTCTCTGTCACTTGTACTTTAGTGGTTTCTTTTTTAAATTCTTTGAAGGAGGTATAAAATCTGGATATTGTTGACTTTAGTGATCGTTTACTGCTGAGTAATTTCAACAGATGTGTTTTGTAGTATTAAATCTATTAATCATGAACATCAATCTTTTACATTTTTAAGTGCATCACAGTTTTCCCACCTAGATCAAAATGAGAGCTTGGAACAGCCTACTCTTTCTGACTTAAGCTGCTTTTATTTTGCCCACAACTTTCTCTAACAATGTAATGACCAGCTTTAAATCCTTTGGGCTTGAAAGCTTGGCAGTAAAGCCCTGTGCAGCGATTTTTCTCTGGGCTGAAACATGAAAATCAAAATTTTTCTCTACTGAGTAGTAGATTTGGAACATATGTAAAGAGTGAAGGAATCTTATTGAGTGACAAAGGTTCCTGCTCTACTTCCTAAGATAATTTAGCAAAACACATGTATGTGTGTTTTATGTTTGATTTTTCCAAGCCACCACCTTGAGATATCTTCTGGGCAAAACTCAGGTTGGATTCGCCAAGTACCTACCAGTGTGTTTGTGTAATTTAGAGGCTGTTTTAAATATTGCATTTTCAGCTGTGTTTTTGCAAAGAGGTTCCCTGTATTCCTATCAGGAGATCAGTATATTTAGGAATAAATGTCTTAACTTTTCAAAATAGATTTTTTTTTCATATTTAAATAAAAGATAGGACCTGTGGACTGTTTAGCTCAGGGGAGTAGAGGGTTATGGAGAACCTTTTGCCTCTGGGTAACTCATCTGAATTCAATGCAGATTGATAAAGACTGAGTTTAGTTATCCTCAGCTTTTTGGTGGCTTATGTGTAATGGGTGAATAGTCTCAGTGCAAGATCTAGTCAGTTTAGCATTTGGCTCCCTTTTTTTGGTGACCTCAGCCAAGGGACCAAAATTTAAACAGGAATAATGGCTGAATTACTTTTTCTCCCCTGTAGCTAGTTCTTTGGATCAGAGTTGAATCAAAGCAGGGAGAGTGAATTTTTGCCTGTTCTATGGACTGCTGTCAGTCTAACACCTTCCACGAGAACTAAATCCACATACACATTGAAATACAACCCTCTTACCAGTTGCAATAGGAGCTGCTTAACTAGGATGCTTTGGTGGATTCCTTCTGGTCCCAATTAACCAACTGTCCCAAGTTTAAAGAATACTGCTTTATCTAAACTGTTACCTACACTGTCACTGAAATATTGTTCATCTTTAAGACTCATTCCTGCAAGATGGCAAACTTCTCTCATAAGAGGTGCTGAGTACCCTTGTCTCCCATTGACTTTCAAGAAGAACTAAACCCCCCACAAGATATGACCCTTAAGTGATTTTTGTGAATGAGTTAAATGACTTTTAACTGATGACTTGAAGATAATTATCACTTAGAAAGTACAATTCAGAAACATGAAAGAGAGCAGAATAAAGCATCATATCAAATCAGACCAATATACAGTATTCTGTTCATGGGGGAAAAATCTTATTTTTTTTAATTTATAGCCTCTGTGTTTAACATGTTCCCCAGTCACTAACTAGTCTGCATTACAGATATCATTTCATGACTCTGGACTGCTGAGAAGGGCTTAAGGAATGGGTGCTGGGCAGTATGGCTCAGACTTTTAAAGGTATTTAGGCGTTACTTGACTTAGCGTCATTACGCACTAACTGATTTAGGAGTCTAAATCTCATTTTTGTAAAGGATTTAGGCACTTAGGAGTCAAAATCCCAGTGGGCTCATAAGTGCCTAAATCCCTTACGAAAATGAGATTTAAGCTCCCAAATCAGTTAGGGCGTAGTGATGCTAAGTGCAGTAATGCCTAAATACCTTTAAAAATTGGGGTCTGCATGTGTATTGCTCATGCTGAAAGCCAAAAAATGATCCTCCAAAAGGTGGCTGCCATATTTAGGATTGTCCAATTAAAGCAAAAAAACACACATTGTTTAATAGTAGTAAATCAGTTCCGTGCATTTTATCCAAAAAGGCTGTTTGATTAGCCACATCCTTAAAAGTCATTGAGTGTACAAGTGGCTTTGACTCCCCATGGCTCTCTATAGAATGGCAAGGAATGGTGCTGGTATCTGCTTTATTGGGAAGCAGTTCACTTGTTCTTACAAGAGGAGGAATACTAGAGGGAGAGGTGTAAAGGGATTTTTAAAAAGTACCTCCCTTGAATGAAGGAATGGGATTCTTCTCAAGACAGCAGGACTGCAGGGCCGGTGGGGGTGGGCGTGGGCATGGGCAAATGGGGCAATTTGCCCTGGGCCCTGCAGGGGCCCCCACGAGTATATAATATTCAATAGTTTTGCAACTTTTTTTTATGGAAGGGGCCCCCGAAATTGTTTTGCCCCAGGCTCCCTGTATCCTCTGGGCGGCCCTGCAGGACTGTCACTGATGCAGAGAGATCTCTGATTTGCAATCCCTCATTTTTGCTTAAAAAGAGGAAACACATTTTCTGTAGTTAACAGTAATAGCTCTTGTGGTACAGGTTTTTATTAATAGCAAGAACAATAGTCCCCTTCGCCCCTCCCCCCGATTTTAGGAGGTGATTTATATTTTCTTTAGCTATTGATGAGAAAATTATCTTGCTTGTGTGTTTTGTTGGGAGAGGCAATTAGCATTTGTGAAAGATGATAGTCTTCTAACAATGGGGGGCCACGCAAAGGGCGCAGTGCTGGGGTCAGTGGTCCCAACACTGACCTCGTAGGTCACATTCTACTATGATGAGAGCAGTCTGTGCACATTTATTATGGAGGCTCTTGAAAATGTTGTGAGTGAAAGTCTTTTCTGAGCAGTCAGATTTTTAGCTGGATAATTCCTGTTTAAATACTAAAACAAGAGTGATTCAGCTCTTAGCTGTATGACTTTTCCTTGTAAGTAAATTGTTGAAACTACGATAAATAGTGACATCAAATTTTAAGAAGCACAGAATGCAATTTTCTGACAGTAATTCAAGTTGATATGGGTAAAATTTTATAGACTAGTTAAAAAACTATTCAAATAATAATTCTAACCAAAGGATTATTTTTATAAGAGTCTTACCTGTACTTAAGATTTAAAAGTTGTCCAGGGCAACAATTGACATTTTAAATTCAGCATTTTTTTTTCAGTATAATTATTGCTTTAGTGGTCTGTGCATCTGAACCCTGTTTACGGTTTTAATCTTTTATGTCAGTCCTAAAATAGCTCATCTTTGTGAGGTACTATGTTGGTAGCAAAGTAGGCAAGAGTGGCACAGGAGCTTCTAGGTAACAAGTTAAGCATGAGTAGCACACTATCAAGACCTTTCTAATAATGCATTGATAATATTGACAGAATTGGCTTCTCATCTCCTGAGACAGAGGCTGAAGTTGCATTTGAGCATGTTTGAAAAGTAAATTGCTGAGTAAAATATATGGATAATCCTAAAATGTCTGTAGAAATAGGGTGAGTTATTGATTCACAGAGCACGACAAAACATCACTGCATGAATTAGCAAACAGCTGTTTCTAATTTGAGTTTAGAACTGTACACAGAGGAACTTGTTTTAGTGTTCACTCCTTTCATTTATAATGAATTTTAATCACCGCTACAGGTGAGAAAAATGTAGAAACAAGCTTGTATCTTGTGGAAGAAACAAAGGAGAGACAGATGCTAACAGATTTACAGTCTGTGATAAAAGGAATGTTTTGGTACACTTTACATGTAATTAGAGTGCAGCTGTTTTCAGTCCCAAATCCATGATGCACAGCAGAATATAGTATCTGCTGCTTTTCCGAAGGGAGTAAAGAAAAACAGTGATTCAACCCTGAAAGCATTTAGTTTATTACTAGATCTAACATAAAACTTTCTCCTCCACCCCGATTATGTCATTTATTAAAGGGTGATAGAATTTATTTAATGATATGTTAATTTTTTTGTAAACTATAACAATACAGATAGTTGTCTTAGGAAGTTTATGTTTGAAAAAAAAGTTATCTTATCTGTATCATCTATCAAGATTTATATGTCATCTTTATCCATATCCATTAATGAGTCTAGATAACTCCCATAGTAGAAGGCAAGATCCAAAGAAATGACATTAAGACAACTTTGATATCTAGATTGCTTTCACCACCTAGGTTTAAGCTTGCTATTCTCACTACATCTTTGAAGTTGCCATGTTAAACAGTTCAACTACAACAAACATTCTAGTGAATTCAATTTTGATTTTTTAAATTTCTATAAGTCTTGTGCTCAATTGCATTTTGAGTTTCAGAGCTAAATTAATTTGTCTAAGTGGGGGGGGGGGAAGCTGGTAAAATAGGACTATATATTCTGTTAAGTCATGTTATCATTATCCTCAAGGTAAAACCAGAAACCGTATTCCTTTACTTTTTGAACCCTCTTAAAAATGAATGGCAGCCCGATGTTGAAAAGTTGAAAAAGAAAATCACTATTTGCTAGTACTTTAATCCAACAACATTTATTACCATATCAGCATATAATTTGGATGTGACTACATTTTTTAGGCCATAGATATGTATGATGGCAGTAGTGTGAAACCATTATATTAGTTTTTATTCCTGTTTTAATTTTCATTCTGCCTTGAATGTGATGTATATTACTGGAATAGTGCCTTTTAAACATGAAGTGTACTTTTGTGCCCATGAATTAGACTGATGTCCCTAAAGCTCTTTATAGTTCCATGAAGGAAGTGCAACTTCTTAGTAGTGCCTTACCCCTGACCTGCAGGGATCACCTTTGCAGGGGTCAGAGGATCAGTCTTCATGCCAGTTCAGCTAAGACAATTCAGTCTTCTTCCCATGGGCTCCTAGCTGAGACTATTAAACAGGTACTAGTTAGTGCTAGTTATGGTAAGGGATTCAGGTTACTGCTGGCTGGGATCAGATTCAAAACAGTGACCTACATACGAAAGGTACTTTCAGAATTATTCAGTACATACAGTTTTCAGACATGACCTGGAAATCTTAATAAGACCTACAGAACAAGTCAAATTAGAAGAAAACCAGTTGAGTGGTTTTAAAGGTATGATTGTTTTAAAATTGACAAGTTAGAACTCCTTCAGTTTTTTTAGATTGATTCAAAGCAAGAGTGGGTAAAGGAAGTAGGGTCATCTCAAACTATAGGCCTTATAAAACCTGATGTTTTCTATGTCTGGGCCCTTTTAAACTGGGATCATTTAAAATTTAATGGGGAAGAGTGGTTATTTAAGTTGTCTGCTGTCTCGAGCTCGTGATTGTCACAGTTCAGGGCAGCTGCACCTGTAGTCTCCCTCCAGGGTCCCCTGAGGGCTCCCACTGTAGACTCCCAGCTCCTCAACTACCACCTCTCTTGGGCAGAGACCTATGTCTCTCTCCCTCCTGACCAGTGGATCTTTAAAGGCTGCACTGTTCCCTGCCAACACTGCAATATTCCTAGCAACCCACACTGCCTAAAAACCCAGTGTCTGCACTTTGCTTTCTCTCCATAGGCTATGCCTATTGTATCACTTGCAGTTATAAGTTTCCATGCAGCAATTTATAAGAAAGCACATTTATTCTTAAGGTGAAAGAATGACAGAAAAAACATATTAAAGATAAAAAACCTACCCACATTAAAAAAAAAAAATCTTACCAGACGTTATCTCAAAGCCAACCTCTGGCTCCTACAGGTGTCAAACCTTCCAAATCCACAACTGGGTTTTCCCCAGGGTCACAAGGTCATAACTGTCTCAGATTCAGAACCAGATCCCAGGCTGGTCAGATCAGCCTGTTTCTTTATACAACTCAGGCGTTTGATGTCCAACCCTCAGGAGCAGGTAATAGCAGTCACCCTCACCTCATGGCGTAGCTTAGAAGGTATTTGCATAACTGGAAGTTGGTGTCACGCCAGGGTTGACTGTCAGAAAACAGGCAGACACCCCAAACTAGTGGTGTGTTCTATAATTAGATTTCACCAAGCCAGTAACAAATGTGAACTCCTGGATCACTCTACTTGTCTTACTATGGAGTCACAGACAGTTCCTTGGACTCTTCAATATATCTTGCCACCCAGATAAACTGGACTTTGTAATAAAAGGTCATGTAAGCCAAAAATCACACCACATAAGGTTGCGACCAGTCACTTACCCCAGATCAATTGGTACTCTACATCTTACACCAAAGACAATGCTGGTGGCCAATTCTGTAGTAAACTAACTAAAGTTTTATTAGCTAAGAAAAGGAAGTGAGTCATTGAGAGGTTAAAACAGGTAAAATATATGTACAGGCGATCAATCTATAATTCCAAATGGTATCAGAGATGTAGTAATATGCCAGTATCCCAAAGTCTCTCAGGAGTACCCAGAATAACTCTGGGGATCTCCGTCTTCTCATTCAGTTATTCTGCCCTGTTAGAATCCAGACAGTCCAGAGATGTAGGATCTTACCCTGAATCCATACTTAAAGTTGCTTCTTACAGAAAACAAGCTCTCAGGGTCACTACCCACGTGAGCTTTTCGTTTGATGACGGAGAGTGAGGAATCCATTCTGAGTCGTTCACCTCCAATCATCACACACAACGGCCACTTGCTTTGAAATTAGCACTTTTCTGTTAAAGTTCTTCATTTGCATTTCACAAGGCTTCTTTCTTGTTTGGTGGCTAGTTTGATGGGTTATTTAGTTACAGGGGTACACACAGTGCAAATGTGTGCAATTGCATTATAACAGGATACAGCTAAGTGAAAACAATGCAAGTAACTTCCCATTAATCTTCATGAAGTTTAAACACCAAATACATTCTTATATGTTTAACAATTACTTTGATCTTACTAATACACAAGTAAATTGACCTGGGACTTTGGTATGAGTGGGCACCTGGTCTGCCAGCGTCACAGTGGGGAATTTGCATTAACCTCTATCTAGGTATTTCCCACGAAATCCACTTCATACATATTGTCGTAAAAAGTCTGTTCTTGTCTGGATAATTTCAAGATAGCCGTTTGAACTCCCAGGCCTCACCTCACATCTCCCTTCTAGAAAGATTACATATAGTCCTGGCCCACTATATTACATAAACTTTTCATTTAATACAGTAAAGTTTTCCCAGAGAAGAAAATAGCTGTATCTTTCACAGTGATCATTCAACTTTAAATAGTCATAATTTTAAAACTACTGAAATAATTTTCTTCGAACTTTGTTTGTAGATCTCATTAAGCCTGGAAACTATATGTAGGGTGTTATTTCTTTATATGAAGTTTTATAGAAGCAGTTCTGGTTTCTAGTGTGTGCTGTATTAATTGGCTAAATATATGGCATAAGAAGCCATTATATTAAAGCAATTAACAGGGGGTAAAGAATTATGGTTGATCTTTCCTTCATAAAAATGTATATATACATTACCTGCCTCATGAATGCTTGATTGTTTTAACCAAATAGTGGCATTAATGTTCATTTTGTGGCATGGTATGATTATGTAGAATTACATATAAATTGTGGAAAGGATTTCCATTGAAGATGTACTAGTCAAAATTTATCAAGGCCAACTATATGATTATATTTCAGTGATAGCTGCTAGTTGGATTGCTAATATCATTCAAGGATAGGTGTATATCTTCATGTGTGTCAGCTCTAAATGTCACAATTAAAAATACACTCAGTGGAGCTTAACAATGGAGTTTTGGATATTGTAGGTTCTTGTTTATTATTTACTTTGTTCTTATTACATTTGAGTAGTATTGGGAGATGAGAGTAAACAAGATAAAAGTTTGGGGTTTTTTAAGTAAAAAGGTGTCAAAGTGAACTGAAAACATTTGGTATGTAAACTTCATTTGCATTAATTCACACCAACACTGCAGTGTATCCAGACAGCGTATGCCGTGTGAAAATGTAATACATACTACATTTTAATCCATTGTGAGTTTTTATCCCTCTTTACTTATTACAGTTAAAAATTTGCTTTCACCTCTGAAATCCAATGATAATTCTCCTGCTGTGTTCCCTGGTTAGGTGTCTCTGACAATAATACTTATTAATACTATTAGCACTTCTGCTGGGCCTTCCATCTGAGGACCTCACTCTGCTTTACAGTCATTAGAGAAGTAAGCTTTATAACACCCCTGTGAGCCAGGAACTGAGGCGTACAGAGAGATTATGAGTAACATTTTAAAGTGCCTAGGTGGTTAAGGAGCATAAAACTCATTGTCAAAAGTAACTTCAGCTCTTAGGAGCCTAAGCCTCATTTACTTTCCATTAGACTTGGGTTCCTAAGCGCTCCAGTTCCTTTTAAAAACGGGATTTAGGTTTCTGAGGCTATGTCTACACTGCCAATTGGACGACAAAACTTGTGTCTTTCAGAGGTATTGACCCCCTCCCCCCTCTTGAAAGGCAAAAGTTTTGCCACAACAAGTGCCAGTGTGAACAGTGCATTGCCAGCAGGAGCGCTCTCCTGCTGATAAAGCTGACCCCACTCGTTGGGGGTAGAAGATTTTTGTCGGCAGGAGAGCCGACAAACAGTGGCTACACTGAACGACTTTTAGTGGGACAGCTGTTGCGACACAGCCATGTCGCTAAAAGCTGTGTTGTGTAGACAAAGCCTAAGTCGCTTTGGTGCTTTGGCCATTTTTACCTTAGGTGACGTTCCCAATGTCACAGAGAGACTGTGGCAGAGCAAGGAATCTTGTGAGTCACAGATCGTAACTTTAACCATTAGACAACCCTTTCCCTTGACAATAGCTTCTCTGTTAAGTATAAATCAGATCTGTATACAGCAAGAGAAATGGCTAATTTATTCCTGTTGGGGTTGTTGCTTTGGTGCACAACAGCAGCTCTCAGGTATACCCACCCTGTCTATTGTTCCTTATGAAAAATGTCTCTCCAGGGCTTAAAAAGGAGTCTCCTTTTAAGTTGCATCTCCAGCATTCCCTGTTGTGCGATCCTCCCTAGGTGCCACCACTGTAACTTCTTTCAGCCTCCTTCCATTGCTCTCAGCATATACTACGGTCCAGGGAAATTCCCTCTCCTCTTATCTAAAAGCACAGTACATTTTAATCACACTTGCTCATCACGTCAGTAAGTTCTATTAGCTGTTGTTCCAACTCAGGTGTTCTTGTCACTCAGAACTGATGTATTGGTTGTGTGTATGGCGATGTCTACATAGCCGCAGGGAGATTGCTTTCCAGCACGGGTAGACACACATTCACTAGCTCTGCTTGAGCCAGCATGCTAAAAAGTGAAGTGGGGCCACAGTGGAACAGCGGAGGCTTCGGCTAGCCATTTGAATACCATCTTGCCTGATCCCCCAAGTATGTACTTGCGTGGCTAGCCTGGCCTGTTGCCTGTGCCACTGTAACCACACTACTATTTTGAGCTTGCTAGCCGAAGCAAAGGTAGCACATACCTGTCTATCCGCTCTGGAAAGCACCTCGCAGCTGCTGTGTAGACATGTCCTGTGTATGTATCTGAATGTGATGTTACCCTTTGGTGGCTGACCCACAATGTGGTGAAGAGACTTGTACTACTGCCTGCTAAAGGAGGTCTGTGTTTATGGCGCTGGAGGATCAGGGCTCTAGTCCTGGCTCTGCGCATGTGTGTGACTGTTCTAGTAAATAGAATCTGCTGCTTCCAACACACATTCTTTATAGGATGGCATGAACCCTGTGCTACTCTCTCTAATGGTGCATTCACCCTTGTGCAGAGAACAAGCACAAGACCTACACACTGCTTAAGACCCACATAAGCCCTCTGGACACAAGAGAATTTTGCCCTAAAGGAGGATGTAAGAGGAAAGGTAACAGGCCACAGCTTTATTAAGGATAATGACATGACAGCAGAGCATAGAAACACACAGATTGTGCTTGCTGAATTACACCACTACCCTGTCTGATTTCCTTCAAATTCCCACTGAGGTGCCAAGCCTTTTCCATGGGATCAAACAAACAGGAAGGCTCTAAGGTCCCATCTACTGAGCAACACAGCCGTTCTTTGAGTAGTGTCCCTATGGGTGCTCCACTGTACGTATAGCTGCACCTCTGAGTGGAGATTTTAGGTAGCAGTGTCCATTCAGCCCACACATGCACTCTCCCTCATGCTCTGCCTTGAGGCTATCTAGTGCTGTATGGGCGAACCACACTCAATTCCTTTTCAACCGCAAGTCGGAGCAAGTAGCAGGCTGGTTTACTTTGAATCTGTGGCCACTTACCCTCTTCTACACCTGTCAGTGATGTCAGCATTTCTAGTGGCCATCACCTCAGCATGACAAATAGGGGAAATAGTGGTGCTGATGGTGCACCCACCCTTCATGGTCTTCTTTAAAGACAAAGTCACTTTGAGGCCGCACCCAAAGTTCCTCCCCAAGGTAGCCTCATCCTTCCATATGAACCAACTCATCCACCTCCCCACCTCTTTCCCAAAACTGCACTGTGAGAACAGGGAGGCCATACTACACATGCTTGACATTAGGGGAGCCTTCACATTGTATTTTCCTCCAGGGTAGATTGGCAGTGGCCCTGGAGGTTTTTCACCTTCCTCCGAAGCATGGGGCAGGGGTCGCTTGCTGGTGGATTATCTGCTACTTGAAGTCTCTAAATCACGATTTGGAGCATTCAACAGCAGAGTCAAGGGAGAGAATTAGTTCAGGAGTGGGTGGATCGGCTTATGTGGCCTGCATCTTGCAGGAGGTCAGACTAGATGATCATAATGGTCCCTTCTGATCTTGGATTCTATGATTCTATGACTGGACAAAGGGCTTTAGGAAATCTCTTTTTTCTCAGTTGCGGACAGATCCAAGGGCTCTGCAATAAGGGCTCAGCTCAAAGGCTCTCCAGATAGGTCTCAAATCACATTAACTATTGTTATCCCTCAGGAATTTGCACGCACTCCACGAGATCCATTTCCCCCTTGATCGCATTTGTTAAAGATGTTTCCATCTCAGAAATCTGAAGGGCAACAATGTTTGCCTCCACTCATACTTTCACAGAACATACACAATTACTCGAGACTCAGCTTCTCATGCCATCTTCGGGTCCACAGTATTATCATCAATGATAGACTCCACTCCTAAGTCCCAGCCCTCCACAGGGGATACTGCTGTGAAGTTACCTACAGTGGAGCACCCATAGGGAAAGTACTTGAAGAAGAAGAGGTTATTACCTCGTGCACTAATGATGGTTCTTTGAGTGAAGTTCTTCAACAAGTGAAGGCTCCGCTGAAAGTTTGATAGAATGTAACAAAGTTTCTGGCTAGCTTTGTATGAGGAAATGGGAAGACGGTGTCTTGTAGGGACGTGAAATTATATTTATGTGTACACAGTTTTATTTCTTGTAGGTGTTTGTCTCTGTCTGAAGGATTAGAGCAAATTCAGTTGTCTCTTACAGCTTGGCTGTAGACAATGGATCATGTGGTGTGTCCTGGATGGAAGCTGGAGGCTTTATTTCTGTTAGCAAAGTAATTGTCTTAACAAATATATCAACCCTATCAATGTTTGCTTAGGAGACTGTGCTACCTAGGTCTTTCTGTTTGTAAAAAGCTATATCTTCCTTTTGAAAACCAATCATGAATTCATAGCTTTGGGGTTGATCGTCATAGCTGCATGAGTACATTTCTGAACTTGGCTTGTGTTATGTGAATGATAAACAGAGAACAAAGTGTGATTTATATAGCAGTTTGGCCAAATTGCTCTTATTAGAAGGAAAAATACATTTATTGAATGTATCTAGGCTGGAATTATCTCTTCAGTGATGATGATGAATGCTTGCAGCTTTGTAAACATGCTGAACATTAAGTTGCTAAATGACTGTATCACTTTGTGATTGATTATCAAGTTTGGCCACGTAAGCATCACGACCCACACATATATCTCACAGTCTGCCTGCATTCTGAAGCCTACTTAATGCTCTTTTTTTCTAATTAAACTTTTATTGAATTTTCTTCTCCTTTTAATACTTGTTTTGATTCTCTTATGCGCAGATGACAAAAGACTTGCACCAGCCATGTGATTCCCTATTTTAGAACAGTCCCACTTTGCAGGATTAGCCATTTTTAATGACTTTAATCTTCTTTTTGAAAGTGATTTTTCTCATTCTGTTACATTCCTTTGATTGCATTAATGTAGAATTATTATTCTGCTGGAAAAATCACTGTTGCCAGGCATGTCACACCACATTTCAACTATATCTTCCCAATGTAAAATACTCCAGCAAAATTCCCTAACATTTTCTTTTGGGCTCATTATAAGGCTTTTCTCAATTTAAAATGGCAAGTTAAAATTAACAGCATTGTTTTTCATTCCATAAAGAGATAAATGATGATGAGTTTTCCCTCTAATTTCTTCAGTTTAGTTGTTGGATACTTTAATGTTTTGTTTGTAAGGAAGTCAAGGTAGATTGTGTGTGGGAGCAATAGCTGTCCAACTATTTTTAAATTCTAAAAGGCAGAAAAAACAAATATATTAAAAGGAAAATAGAAGTTGAACACTTAAATCAATAAAATGTCTAAATCCAACTGACAAAATGAGACAGTCTTGCTTTCAACTTTATGTAAACAAACAACATTTTATTTCGCATTTTATTATGCTGTTATAATAATCACAGCAGTTTCTTTGCATGTCATTCAGAAAGTAACACCATCTTTCTTTTATTTAAATAAAAAAATTAGTCCAGTATGCTGGAAGGGCAGCAGTAGGAAGGGAACTCTGCTTTTCAATTCTTAGCATCTTCCTAAAGTTGTTACCATTTCCACCTGCTGTGTTTTGGGATAGATCAGTCAGTTTCAGACGAGTGTGAGAACTTCTTAAACATATTTGTATCGCTGAGATAATGGACTAACTTCATTGCTGGCACAAGCACATACAATCATATTGAAGTTAACGGCATTGTACTGGGTTATGCTAGCAGTGAATTTGGCACACTGAATTTGCAGATTGTAAAAGAGGCTGTGGACGCTGAAGCTGATTTATTCATCAAAGTGGTTTAAGCCTATCTGATTTTTTTCCCTGCTTTCTCTCTTCAATCATTTATGCCTGTATACCAATATGCAGCAAAATATTTACAGTCTTTCTCTGTAATAATAAAGTATGACATTTTAAATGCCTATTTTTACAATAATTTTTATTTAATGGCAACTTGTTACAGTTTAGGCCACAGCCAGTTAATTTACAGAGTAGGAATATTGTGTTGTTTTTTTTCCAGTAGAAAAACTGTAGGAGTAGCAAATTCACCATGTGCTGCCCTAGTTCAGGCCCTAGAATCCCCCTCTCTCCCTTTTGTCTTCATTCCCCTTGAGGAGCCCAGCTGGCGTGAGTTGGGAATTAGTGAGCAGTGATCTACCGGTACCTCCCCACTGAATCTAATCCAAGAAGCTGGCAGCCAGCTGAATCCTTCCAGTCAGAAGGGCCCATTAATGCAAGCCCTTAGGGAGGCTGCTCCTCCTTTGCTTGGAGAGAGAACCCCTGTGAATGGGGCAGACTTCAGAGAGAAAGAGGGAGGCTGCTCAGAATGAGGAGTGAACCTGGGTCTTCAGTATGGCATGCAGTAATGTACAATAGAGTAGATTTAAATATGGAGCATATTATATGATTGCTGATACAAAAAGATATTAGGTGTTGGTTACAGGATGAGAATAGAAATATTAAAAAACAGGTCTCTGTAAAAATCAGTGGATGAAACTTTGTAATGTTCAGGCTCAGCCGGGCTCTTAAGTTTTTGTTTAACATAAGAACATTGAACGTTCTATAAGTGTAGGTCGCTTGTTGAGAATTATAGTACGTTTCTGTAATGAGAATAAAATATTGTTTTCATGTCATCAGTCATTCTGGAGTAGCAGGTTTGGTTAAGTCAAGATGAGGACATTGTAGTTGTACTGCGTAAGGAGAGAAGGCCATCCTCCCACACAGTATAGTGCTAGGAAAAATGCAGCACATTTTTGCTAGATAAGTTGTCTTGTGCATGATTATTTTTATATAAAGTAATGCAAATCCCTGTTTTCCTGGGTTGTAAAGGCAGACATATTTGACAAAGAATACAATGATATAGGGCATAGGTTCTTGTATTGACGATATCCTCATTAACTGAGTTTTTCTTTTGAGAACTACTCTACTGTACATGTGCTTTAATTTGGTGAAGCTGTTTAGTTGGCAGACAAGTGTATGAGTGACAGCCTACATGCATAGTTGCAGGGTTTTTTTTGTTCAGTTGTAATAATAGCTGAAGTAGAATCATTAAACGTTTTAGAGGGTAAATGTTTGTGTTTGGAGAAATGGTTCCTTTTTGCATTTCAGTGCTTTACCTACCCCTCCTCTACTCTCACAAGTTTTACACTGTTCTTCATTCAGGGTTCAGTTTTATATCAGACTAGTGGCATCTTCACTTAACTTGTCATCTTCAGCATTCTCTGTGGAATGATTACATTTGCACTCATTTTGTTCTCTTTCTGATGAATAATTCAAATTATGAAAGATGCTAACTTTTTATGTCTTTTCTTAAAAACAACCATTCTTCTAGTCATTGTGTTTCTTTATGGAAATACTGATTTATGAAATATTTTCTAAAGCCTCATCTTTGAGCCATGGAAGTGGGAGCACTCTGTCATTACAGGCTTGGCTGTGCTGTTGTTTTGTTCCTGAAGTTGGTTTTCTGGTGATGACACACTTGAAATCTCCAAAGATTATTATTAGTCTTTGCAAGTATTGCAAGTCTTTTTATTGCAATCAGAAGACATTACCTTTCTAAGCCAACGAATATGGTAACAATCAAAATTTCTTGACAGATTCAACATAGTATTCTCAAATCTGTTGTTTCTATTTCACATGGATGTTGAATTCTGTTTTTCTACATGTAACTGCTTTTGTGCAGCCTTTTACATCTGTTTCAATTTCAAGTCAGAGCTGAAAAGATGTTGTTAAAAGGAGACGTTACTTAAAATCATTCTGATGCATCATTTAAAAAAAATCCCACAAAATCACAGGTGACCACTTAATACTGAAGCTCTTAGACATGTTTGTATTGCTTTGCTTTACAATGCATTTTATTTTCTCTACTCGTTGTTTATTGTTTTACAGTACAGTGAGTAGTTGTCTGCTAAAGAAAAAGGCTTTATATTAATGCTATATGTTTGCATATTCATAAATTACATAACAATATGTGCTTCTTTTCCTCTTTCTCAAACATCTTTGAAATTCAAGAGACATGTCTTTTTTTTTTTTTTGTTCGGCAGCTGATTTTTTTTTTTACTGTAGTAGCAAAAGCCCATAGTGTTGTTGAGAGGCTTTGTCCTTATTTCACAGATGCACTGGGAATTGTTTTTAATCTCCTTTCTGCTTTCCCATTACAGATGGTGATGACGACCCACAACTCTCCTGGGTGGCTTCATCTCCCTCCAGCAAAGATGTTGCATCACCCACTCAGATGATAGGAGATGGGTGTGATCTCGGCATCGGGGAGGAGGAAGGGGGGACTGGCCTGCCATATCCCTGTCAGTTTTGTGATAAGTCCTTCATTCGCCTGAGCTACCTTAAAAGGCACGAGCAGATCCACAGTGACAAACTACCTTTCAAATGTACCTACTGTAGCCGGCTTTTTAAGCATAAGAGAAGTAGGGATCGCCATATAAAGCTTCACACGGGGGATAAAAAGTACCATTGCCATGAATGTGAGGCAGCATTCTCTCGCAGCGACCACCTCAAAATTCACCTGAAAACCCACAGTTCGAGCAAGCCATTCAAGTGTACTGTCTGTAAGCGTGGGTTTTCCTCCACCAGCTCATTGCAGAGTCACATGCAGGCTCATAAAAAGAACAAGGAACATATGGCAAAGACTGAGAAAGAGGTGAAGAAGGATGATTTTATGTGTGATTACTGTGAAGAGACATTCAGTCAGACAGAAGATTTGGAGAAGCACGTAATGACACGCCACCCACAGCTTTCCGAGAAGGCAGATTTGCAGTGTATTCATTGTCCTGAAGTATTTGCAGATGAAAACTCACTGCTTTCCCACATTCATCAAGCCCATGCCAACAAAAAACACAAGTGCCCTATGTGCCCCGAGCAGTTTTCTTCGGTAGAGGAAGTCTATTGCCACTTGGATAGCCACAGACAACCTGATTCCAGCAACCATAGTGTCAGCCCTGACCCAGTCTTGGGGAGTGTGGCATCAATGAGCAGTGCAACACCTGATTCAAGCGCATCAGTGGAACGAGGCTCCACTCCGGACTCTACTTTAAAACCATTGAGAGGACAAAAGAAGATCAGATCAGCGGAAAGAGAGGAAGGCCAGAATTGGTCTAAAGTCACCTACAGCTGCCCTTACTGCTCCAAGCGTGACTTCAACAGCCTTGCTGTCCTGGAGATCCATTTGAAGACCATTCATGCAGACAAACCTCAACAAAGCCACACATGCCAGATCTGCCTTGATTCCATGCCTACGCTGTACAACTTGAACGAACATGTCAGAAAGGTGCACAAAAACCATGCATATCCCATGATGCAGTTTAATAACATTTCTGCCTTCCACTGTAACTATTGCCCTGAGATGTTTGCAGATATCAATAGCCTACAGGAGCACATCCGCATCACTCACTGTGGACCAAGTGCTACCCCTCAAGATGGGAACAATGCCTTCTTCTGTAACCAGTGCTCCATGGGCTTTCTGACGGAAGCATCCTTGACTGAGCATATTCAGCAAACTCACTGCAACGTAGGAAACTCAAAATTGGATTCCCCTGTCGTTCAGCCAACACAGTCTTTTATGGAAGTTTATTCTTGCCCTTATTGCACAAACTCCCCCATTTTTGGCTCCATTCTGAAACTTACAAAGCACATTAAAGAAAACCACAAGAACATTCCTCTAGCACACAATAAGAAGTCAAAAGCAGAGCAGAGTCCAGTTTCTTCTGATGTTGAAGTCTCTTCCCCTAAAAGGCAGCGGCTTTCTGCTAGCTTAAACTCAGTTTCTAATGGTGAATACCCATGTAATCAGTGTGATCTAAAGTTCTCTAATTTTGAAAGTTTTCAAACTCATTTAAAGTTGCATTTGGAGTTGCTTTTAAGGAAACAGTCTTGTCCTCAGTGTAAAGAAGACTTTGATTCTCAGGAATCTCTCCTGCAGCACCTCACAGTACACTACATGACAACGTCTACCCATTATGTATGTGAGAGCTGTGACAAACAGTTTTCTTCAGTGGATGACTTGCAGAAGCATTTGCTGGACATGCATACTTTTGTGTTGTATCACTGCACCCTTTGCCAAGAGGTTTTTGATTCCAAGGTATCTATCCAAGTGCATCTGGCAGTCAAGCATAGCAATGAAAAGAAGATGTATCGTTGTACAGCCTGTAATTGGGATTTTAGAAAGGAGGTGGACCTTCAGATCCATGTAAAGCATAGCCATTTGGGCAATCCAACAAAATCACATAAATGCATCTTCTGCGGCGAGACCTTCAGCACTGAAGTAGAACTGCAGTGCCACATCACAACCCACAGTAAAAAATACAACTGTAAGTTCTGCAGCAAAGCTTTCCATGCTATCATCTTGCTTGAAAAACATTTGCGGGAGAAACATTGTGTCTTTGATGCTGGGGCTGAGAATGGTACAGCTAATGGCATGACCCCAACGAATAAGAAGACAGAAGCCACAGATCTCCAGAACATGTTGATGAAGAATCCGGATACTTCAAACAGTCATGAGGCTAGTGAGGATGATATAGATGCTTCTGAGCCAATGTATGGTTGTGATATTTGTGGGGCTGCCTATACCATGGAAGTCCTTTTGCAAAACCATCGTTTGAGAGATCATAACATCAGACCTGGGGAGGATGATTGTTCTAGGAAGAAAGCAGAATTCATCAAAGGTAGCCACAAGTGTAACATCTGCTCAAGGACCTTTTTCTCAGAAAATGGCCTCAGAGAGCATATGCAGACTCATCGAGGTCCAGCTAAGCACTACATGTGCCCCATTTGTGGGGAGCGCTTCCCATCCCTTCTGACCCTGACAGAGCACAAAGTCACTCATAGCAAGAGTTTGGATACGGGAACGTGCAGGATCTGCAAAATGCCACTGCAAAGTGAGGAGGAATTTATTGAGCACTGCCAGATGCATCCGGATCTCAGAAATTCCCTCACCGGGTTTCGCTGTGTTGTCTGTATGCAGACAGTCACCTCTACCCTTGAGCTGAAAATTCATGGAACGTTCCATATGCAGAAATTGGCAGGAAACTCTGCAGCCTCTTCTCCCAATGGTCAGGCTTTGCAGAAACTCTACAAGTGTGCTTTGTGCTTGAAAGAGTTCCGGAACAAGCAGGACTTGGTGAAACTGGATGTTAATGGCCTGCCATATGGCCTGTGTGCTGGATGCATGACCAGGGGCACCAATGGACAGTCTTCAGGCTTGACCCCCCAGGAAGTGAATGAGAGACCGTGTGGCAGTCTGAGGTGCCCAGAGTGTAGTGTCAAATTTGAAAGTGCTGAAGACCTAGAGAACCACATTCAGTTAGATCATCGAGACCTGACACCTGAGACTAGTGGCCAAAGGAAGGGTACCCAGACATCCCCTGTTCCCAGAGTAAGTACAGTACTGCTGAACTGTAGCATCTCTTCTTGCACACAATGTAGACTACTAGAGTAACTATACAAAGCATTTAATAGGATTAAAAATTCAAATTTTATAAAATTAATAGTAAAAAAAATACCTTTTGAGAATGACCTGTGCTATAAACAAAGCATAGCATTGCACAGGCAGAAAATAGGTGTCACACTGTTTTGTAGACTTCTTAGTTATGTATGGCAGGGTATCAGGGTTCATACTGCGAGCCTACCTTGAAGTTTTCAGCAGAAAGTTGAGCTATATCAACATTTCATTCAGAAGTCAGGGTTTGTGCATAAGTATGGGTATTTCTTGAGTTTGCAAATCTGCAGAAACTGGTGAGACTTTCATGGGAAAAGATATTTTCAATATCCAGGAGAAAGGAATTCTAAGTAGTTTACTTGACCACATCCCAGGAATGAGTTAATTAGAATGGATGGTAGGTTTGCAAGAGGCTTGTTTTCTTTATATAGCCTCTTGGCAGAGGTGTCTACTTTATTTGTGGTGTTTGGTGAACATGTGACCAGGCACCAAATAGGAGGAGGAAGAAGTTGGAATGAAAGATTTAATGAAAGCCCCTCAAAACTTTCCATCGCCATGCATAAAATTTGACTCACTGCTTCAAAGAGGTTAGTTGTCTTGCTATATGACCTTGAGAGATGGATATGAGCCCTGCTTTCCTGGGGGGAGAGGAGGGGCTTTCCTCACTCTGTGTGTGTGTGTGTGAGAGAGAGAGAGAGAGAGAGAGAGCTGCAAAAATCTATGGGTAAGAAAGATACGTCCTTACAAAAATTCAAAAAAGAAATATAAACAATATCATTATGGCTCAGATGCCATACTGGCCACATTGATACTCAAATAATTATTAGCAGCTGTTTAATCACCAGAGGATATTGCACAGCAGTATGTAACTTGTGAAATCTGGAACTGGTTTGTTTCCTTCCCTTAATGAAAGTAGTTTTCATATGTGATGTGAAAATTCTTGTAGAGTGTACAGGTGAGATTCTTGAGAGAAAAAGTCTGTGAAAACTAACTCATCTGCTGTCTTACAGCTTTACTTTTAAGATTTTTGGCTAATTTAGTATGTAAGCAAGCCTTTAGAAACCTGCTCATGAAATCTATCTTGTCTGCTGTTTATGGTGTCTTAAAATTATTTGTTGAAATTTTAGTTCATGGTTGGGCCAGGTTACTTCTTACACTGTGAAGAACAAATGGAATGAGAAGTGAATTTGGGAAATCTTCTCAGCAGACCAATAGCAGTGACAGGAATACTAGTCACACCACTCTGACATTTTGAATTAAAGATAATTGGGTGAGATTTTCAAAAGCATTTACTAAGGGAGCTGGGCACCCTGCTCTTACTGAAAAACCCCAGCCATAGAATCCACCTGATGTTAGTCTGCTAATTAAAGCATCCCCAAATAATTCTTGATGCAGTGGGCAATAACAGACTTGAAGGTGCTGTTAGAGTACACTGAGCAAGCAGTTCAGTAAGTGCAAGGAGACCTTGAGTAAGTCCTGACAGTGCAGGCAGAATGGGCTTAGATAGAGCTGTTCATAGTGCATCCTGTCAGTGATTCGTAGATTGTGTCAGCATCCCAGGTTCAATCTCAATGAAAATTTGTTATTGTTTTACCTGCTTCTTTAGTACAAATGGATATTGTTCCCACTGGGTCAAGTGAATATGTGACTAGACCTGCCTCCAGCTGTGATATACATCTAATTCTGCAGATGAATAAAATAAGGAATGGAAATATCCCTTCCTTCAGTGCGATGTCTCTTGAGAGTTCAGCTGAGTCTCTGAGTAGGTCACTGTCTTCTTTCTGCTTCTCAGTTCTTTATTTCCTTCTACATTCTCTGAAACAGGCCTATTCTTTTCTGTGGGACTAATTCCTTTTTCACATGGCTGTGCACACGGCCTAAAATATTACATGCTCTTCCCCTCATCTGTCAGGAGTGGAATACATTGCCGTCTTCTACTCTAATTTCTTGCTTTAACTCTCTCTTTTCAGTGAGAGCTTCCATACCTGTTCTCTCAGGGGAGAGTTTAAGTTCTTCAACAAGGTAAATGCTTTGAATTTCATCCCGCGAGGGCAGATTTTAGTTCCTTTGTAGAAGATAATGAAAAATCAGCATTTGTGCCTACACCAAATAGCACCTTAAACAGGTGCCTATGGCCTGCAGCCTGCACATATGCTAATGCCTGAAACTGTATGGTGTATACCCCAGTTTCTTGGAATAATTCATGATTTTACCTTTACTGATAGATACTATACCTGAACAGTGATATCAGCAGGCTACGTAACTGTCAGTGCTTCATTCTGGGGATTAAACATGTAGTTTGGGTCTGTTAAAATGTTTTTATAGCATAAGGATCTTTAAAGAATTATGCTCTTTTTGGAAAATAATAACTTTCTATAGTATTTTAAGAATAGAAGTTTGTTTAACTTTGCTTGTCGTAAACAAGCAGTGGGGCCACTGGACAATCGAGGTGCAATAGAAGCACTCAAGGAAGACAAAGCTGGTGTGGAGAAGCTAAATTAATTCTTTGCATCGGTCTTCACTGCAGAGCATGTGAGGGAGATTCCCACACCTGAGCCACTTTTTTTAGGTGACAAATCCTGAGGAACAGATGATATTCACCCAAGAGTTCTGAAGGAACTCAAATATGAAATTACAGAAGTAGTAGCTGTTACATTACCTATTGCTTCAATCAGCCTCTGTACCAGATGACTGGTGGATAGCTGTCATCTGGCTTCAGAGGCAATCCTGGCAATTGCAGGCCAGTAAGTCTAATTTCAAAACCAGGCAAATTGGTTGAAACTATAGTAAAGAATAGAATTATCAGACACACAGATGAACACGATTTGTTGGGCAAGAGTCAACCTGGCATTTGTAAAGCGAAATCATGCCTCACCAATCTATTAGAATTCTTTGAAGTGGCCAAGAAGCACATGGAGAAGGGTGTTCCAATCAATATTGTATACTTGGATTATAAGAAAAACAACGAGGAGTCCGGTGGCACCTTAAAGACTAACAGATTTATTTGGGCATAAGCTTTCGTGGGTAAAAAACCCACTTCATCAGATGCATGGAGTGAAAATTACAGATGCAGGCATAAATATACTGACACATGAAGAGAAGGGAGTTACCTTCCAAATGGAGAACCAGTGTTGACAGGGCCAATTCAATCAGGGTGGATGTGGTCCACTCCCAGTAATTGATGAGGAGATGTCAATACCAAGAGAGGGAAAATTGCAAGATGGGTACTCAGAAGTCACCTACTACATGGACACAAATCGGACATCAGGAATGGTAACATACAAAAGCCAGTAGGAGAACACTTCAACCTCCCTGGACATTCTATAATAGATTTAAAAGTAGCCATACTTCAACAAAAAAACTTCAAAAACAGACTTCAAAGAGGCAAAGAATCCTGTAACACCTTACAGACTAACAGATGTACTGGAGCATGAGCTTTCGTGGGTGAATACCCACTTCATCGGAATTTCCACTACATGCATCCGATGAAGTGGGTATTCACCCACGAAAGCTCATGCTCCAGTACATCTGTTAGTCTATAAGGTGCCACAGGACTCTTTGCTGCTTTTATAGATCAGACTAACACGGCTATCCCCTCTGATACTAGATTTCAAAGCAAAACTGCAGAGCTACAATTTATTTGCAAATTTAACACCATTAATTTGGGCTTGAATAGGGACTGGGAGTGGCTGGCTCAAAGCAAAAGCAATTTTCCTTCTCTTGGTATTGACACCTCCTCATCAGTTATTTTGAGTGAACTACATCCACCCTGATTGAATTGTCCCTGTCAACACTGGTTCTCCACTTGTAAGGTAACTCCCTTCTCTTCACGTATCAGTATATTTACATCTGCATTTGTAATTTTTACTCCATGCATCTGAAGAAGTGGGGGTTTTTACTCACGAAAGCTTATGCCCAAATAAATTTGTTAGTCTTTGGAGTGCCACCAGACTCTTCGTTGTTTTTGTGGATACTGACTAACACGGCTACCCCCGATACTTGGATTATCAGAAAGCCTTTTGGTCCCTCACCAAAGGCTCTTAACCAAACTAAGCAATCATGGGATGAGAGGGAGGGTCCTCTTGTGATTCAGTAACTGGTGAAAAGATGGGAAAGAAAGGATAGGAATAATGGTTAGTTTTCACAGTGGAGAGAGGTAAATAGTGGGGTCCCCCAAGGATCTATACTGGGACCTGTGCTGTTCAACATATTCATAAATGATCTGGAAAAGGGAGTAAACAGAGAGGTGGCAACATTTGCAGATGATACAAAATTGCTCAAGATAGTTAAGTTCAAGGCTGACTGAGAAGAGTTACAAAGGTGGGTGACTAGGTGACAAAATGGCAGATGGAAATTCAGTGTTGATAAGTGCAAAGTAATGTACACTGGAAACCATAGTCCCAACTATTCGTAGAAAATGATGTATCTATATTAGCTGTTACCCCTCAAGAAAGAGATCTTGGAGTCATAATGGATAGTTCTCTGAAAACATCTGCTCGATGTGCAGTGGCAGTCAAGAAAGCTAACAGAATATCAGGAACCACTAGGAAAGGGGGATAGATAAGACAGAAAATGTCATAATGCGACTATATGAATCCATGGTATGTCCACACCTTGAATACTGCATGCAGTTCTGGTTGTCCCATCTCAAAAAAGATGTATTAAAATTGGAAAAAGTACAGACAAGTGCAACAGAAATTATTAGGGGTATGGTACAGCTTCCATCTGAGGAGAGATTAAAAAAGACTGGGACCATTCATCTTAGAAAAGAGACCCTGGCAGTAGGTTTAAAACAAAACCAAGGAAGTATTTCTTCACACAACACACAGTCAACCTGTGTAGTTCATTGCCATGGGATGTTGTGAAGTCGAAAAGTATAACTGGGTTCAAAAAAATTAGATAAGTTCCTGGAGGATAGGTTCATCAATGGCTATTAGCCAAAATGGTCAGGGACTCAATGCCATGTTCTGAGTGTCCTTAAATGTCTGACTACCAGAAGCTGTGGTTGGCCAACAGCAGATAATTCAGTAAATGGCCCTGTTCTGTTAATTCCCTCTGAACCATCCGGCATTGTTCAGTGTCAGAAGACAGGATACTGGGCTAGATGGATCATCACTTTGACTCAGTTTGGCCGTTCTTATGTTCTAAGGTAGCTAAACTGAGTGGATTGAAGAAAATCTCTCTTCTCCAGTCTCTTATTGGCATGCTGTACAACAGGTAAAATGCATTTTTTTATTCAGGCTATTGTGAGTATGCAATACAAGCTGAGTAGACAGCAGCTGTCCAGACAAGAATTATTACTCTATAATTCTTGATCACGTCTACATTTCTTTTTTTAAACACTCTATTGATTTTTCTTTTTAACACAGTTTTTAACGAACAGTTGAGGGTTAGAAAAATATATAATCAGAGAGAAACTACACTGAGATTAGATTAAAAACAACAGGAGCACACATTTCGGTAAGCAACTGAACGTATTGATGTCCTTAGTACAAAGGTGGAAAGGAAAATGTACAGATATATAAGGTACTCTGAGTGCCAAAAAAAAAAATCATACTGCCAGTTATGTTTAAATCAAGCAAGTGAGAGTGGAAGCTTTTGGGAGAGACCTTGGAAAAACTTAAAAGTGTAGTAGAAACCCCAAGGGCAAATGAATATAGGGATAGTTAAAAAAACAAGGTATTACCAGCTGATGGATGAAAAGAGAGGGGAGAAAGAAAAGATACAGCAGGAAAGAGAGAATCCGTTTATACCGTTTCTATACATATATGTTTATAGTTACGGTTGGCACACTTTCCCTTTCTGAAAGGGTATGTGAGTATTGCTTTTGTTGTGTTCAGTGTGGATGTTTCTACTGATTTTTTTTCCAAAGTTGGTTGGAGGCAGCTGGATGAGGATCAAGAACCTGGAAGAGTTAGGTGACAGGTATTTTCTACCAATCAAAATAAATTAGAGAAAATACATACACCATGCAGTCTAATGCTGCATTCTCTGCTTCTTTATCAACTACCCTTGGTATCTGAAATATATATAAAGAAGTATTATCTATGTAATCCTCTCTTTCTGTCTCTCTCAGGTGTTTCTAAGGCACCAGTCTCAGTGGCATCTAAACATGGCATCCTACAAAGTTATTTTTAGTTGTGTCAAAATCATAAATGATAGAAGTTTCTGCTTTCTGTTCAGGAAATGTCTGCATCTGAGGCCTGCATTAATAGTTTTCAAGGCATATCAAGCATATTTCATTCTGAATATCACCAAGAGGGATACATAAAATGAGCTGTAGTCATGGAATCTTACCACTTTGTAACATCACCACTTTCAGCAGTATTTATGATTCTCGTAGTTCTTGAATTATTTCAGAGACAAATAAGTTTCATCTTCTAGGAATTTCTTAACGTTTCCTTCTGTTGAATATGGGTATTGTAGGCTCTGCTATGGTACAGCCCATCCTGACGACTCTTGCTGCTTTCCCTTTTTTAGCCCTTTGTTCTGTCTTGGTCGCGTTAGAATTAATCCTTTCATTTTTCATTACAAACACTGTATATCAAGTCTCTGTTTTTCTAGGAAGTGTCTTCATTTGTGAATAATCATTGATAGGCTCTTCTTACACATTTGCAGGAAAAACAAGCATGGCTAATGTTTCCACCCAGAGGGGCATGCCTGGTTGATTTAGTTTTGAGACAGATGATGTCTGAATGCATATTTTTAATACTGGAGAAATTAACTTCCCACGCTCAAAAATGTAGCTATTTCTTCTTTATGGCACACGTCTCATAACTGTATTGCTATAGCTATAAGGAACAATAGTTGTTTAATATTGACAGTGGCAAACACTGAAGACTTCAGTTCAATAGCCATCTTAATTTGCATTGCTGTATATGACCCACCTAAAGTAAACATGTTAAGGGAACGAGTTGAGGGGACATGAAAAATGGGGTGAACAGATCCTGTTTTCTGCTTCATCACTCAGTTCTCTCTCTTCCCTACTCACTCTTCTGGGGTGTAGTTCCTTCCCTATTTTTTTTCTTTCTCTCTTCCCTTGTAAAGCTACCTGAATAGAGGAATGTTTTCACTTCCTATGTAGAATAGGATTTTACTTCCAGGTTTAAAGGAGGGAAATCTGGAAAACCCGTGGGAACAATAGCCATTTGTGGGGAAATAAAACATGACCCCATCACCCAAAAGTCTTATGTTGTTGTTTTTATTACTTATCATTCTGTTATTCCATGGCAGAAGAGGAATTAAGTCTCTTGACCCCATGAGGAATTTAAGCCTGCTCTTGAAAGTAACTCATCTCATTCAGAGGTGTGCTACATACAGCCCATTAGCCCCTCAAGCATAGGCTTTTTCTTAGTGATAGAGCTGAGATGGAGATTGAAATGTACCCTCTCACTCCAAGAGGCAGCCTGTCCAAGTTGGGATTTTTGTATGTTGACTGGGTGATATGGGGAAGTTTGCACTCACTGCCTGGGTTAGGATAAACAAAACTCCAGTCTCCAAGTCTGGCAATACACATCTTTCACAAGCACTAAAATTCATAAGAAAAGTTCTTTATAAATAAATACAATGTGTTAATGTAATTCTAACGGTCTGAATAGTGAGTTGAGCAGAACCAGTATCCCTGTTAACTAATGAGTTAATTAACTGATGAAACATTTTAACTAGAGATGGATCTAAACCAGCACCCTAGATCCAGACTTAAAAGTTTTTGGAGGAGGGGAAGATTTCACATTTTGAATGTGGCCATTTGATTTTTCCAATGTTTTCCAAGGTGAACTTGTGAGTTAGGGACACCTGTTTGTGTGTGTGAGTGTGTATATGTACACGCATGCATGTATATATGTCTACCTGGTTTATATAGGTAAGTGTGTGTGTATGTTTGCACTCATGCTTGTGCACTGGGATGGACTCCTGGAAAGCAGTGTTTCAGAAATCCAACCTTTTTTCCATTTGTAGCCACATTTTAGGCTGGACTCTGGGAGGGGAGGGGGGACATTTCTGAGTCATCTGGTGGTCTATATCCAATCCAAACCACTTCCCTCTGCACAGGTGCTGTTGGCTGGTTGAATCAGTTTTCACCCAACAGCATATTGTTTTATCCCATTATCATATTTTCTCTCATGTTACAACATTTAAACTGACCATAATGATTTACAACATGTAAGGCCCTGTGTGTGTACCAACATACATGCACATTATGTACAGTATGCATTGTGTGTACATAAAATTCATATAAACAGAGAGACAAGATGGGTGAGGTAATATCTTTTATTAGACCAACTTCTGTTAGTGGAAGAGAAAAGCTTTCGAACTACACAAAGCTCTTTTTCAGGTCTGGGAAAGATACTCAGAGTGTCATAGCTAAATACAAAGTGGAACAGATTGTTTAGCATAAGTAAAACACACATTCTTCTTCGAGTGATTGCTCATATCTATTCCTGTTAAGTGTGTGCGCGTGCCGTGTGCACGGATGTCGGAAACTTTTTCCCTAGCACCTACCCGTCGGGCCAGCTCGGGAGCCCCCTGGAGTGGCGCCGATATGGCGTTTTATATGAGACCCTGCTGGCCCGACCCCCCTTCAGTTCCTTCTTACCGCCCTTGACAGTTGTTGGAATAGTGGTCTCTTGTCTCAAGTGCTCCACTTATCCCTAGCTGCTCTTATCTTGATTGTCGATTAATTGTTATTAGTTAGTGTTAAGTGTTTCCTATAGTATTAAGCGTAGTTTAGTAGTTGAGGGCAGTCCCAGGGCTTAAAGCCTTGCAACAAGCCCATGCCTATGGGTGACCCCCACGATTCCTGTCTCAGGTGTCTGTGGGAGGGCCATCAGGCGGACAAGAGTAGAATCTGTAAGGCGTTCAAGCCCTGGACGCGAAAAGAGAGGGAGATGCGACTTGAGCAACTCCTCATGAAGTCTGCTTTGCGGCCCTCTCAAGATGTGGGCCCAAGTGCTTCGGTGTGGAGTGCCCCTCCTGCAGTACTGTCTTCAGCACCACGGAAGATCCCACGCTCATCTCGGGACCAGTGATCTCCTAGGCCCCAAAAATGCCCGCCTCGGCACCGCTCCCATTCCCCGGTTGCTGGGAAGAAGCAAGCCTTGGAAGGACCCCCTGTTAGGGCCGAAGCAGTTGTCCCGGTCCTGACCAAGCAAAACTCTAACCAGGCCTCTAAACAGGACAAGGCCTCCAGGCCCAGATCTACTCATCCCAGCCCTGCACAAGGGACAGTGCAAGTGGAAGAGATCACATTACCTTCCACACCAGATACTTTGGAGGCCTCCAGAGGGCTCATCGAAATGACGGCTCTGGTGCCTCCGGTCCCAGCACCGGCCCCAACCCCGAGTCCTGGTACCATCGAAGGGTAAACTGGCGATGTTCAGAATGGCAGCCCTCAGACCAGCATCTCCACACCGCTCAGAGTCCCAGCACCGCCACAGGTACCGGTCTGACTCATGGCGCTGGTTAGACTCGTGGCATTGGTCTCACAGTCCCGATCTTCGGAGCTGTTCCCGCTCGAGGTCGCTGTCAACTGCCGGGTCATGGTCCCGCTCCAGATCCAGGTCACAATCAGCGACCACACAGCACCATTTGGACTGACGCAGTGTGGAACTCCGATCCCCGCATCGACTGTCGCACCGGCCCGCGTCTTGCCACCCATCTAGTTCTCGGCACCGCTCTCCATCACAGCACCGGTTGCTGGAGTGGCATCGCTCTCCATTGCAGCACCAGTTGCCGTTGCGGCACCGATCACCAGCATGGCACCGCCCTTCATCGCGGCACCTCTCTACTGCCTGGCACCGCTCTTTATCGTGGCACTGGTCGCGATCAGCCTCCCAGCACTGATCCCTGCATGACCCACGTCTACCAAGGGGCTTGGTGCCACCTTTGCTTCACTCACGCACCACTCCTCCTTGGCTGTCACGATCTCATCTTGAGATGTGTTGCTCATATCTATTCCATTGCCACCCTCCTTCCCCTCTGTCGGAGTAGCCAGCAAGAAGGAACTGAATGGGGGTCGGGCCGGCAGGGTCTTATATAGAACCCCATATCGGCACCACTCCAGGGGGGCTCCCCAGCTGGCCCAACAGGTAGCTGCTATGGAAGAAGTTTCCAACATCCACGCACGCGCACACACCTAACTGGATTAGATATGAGCAACACATCTCGAAGAACAACAGTTACAGAAAGATGAGTAACCGTTTTTTCTAAGGGACCATTCAAGGTAAAGTGTCCTGTTAACATCCCTGCAGTCATAAGACAAAAAAATGGGGTTAGTGGGCTACAGGTTGTTGTGGAAAGCCATAAATCCAGTATCTTTATTAAGACCATGATTTTTAGTGTCTAGGAAAGTTATGAATTTAATCTCCTAGGCTTGTCTTTTGAAGGTGTTGTACAGGTTTCCTTTGAGGACAAATACTGAGAGGTCAGATGTGGCGTGATAGTTTTGGTGAAAAGAGTTCACCTGTGGGTGATGTGATGTTTTTGTCTTTTATCATTTTTCTATATGAGTTCATTCGAAAGCATAGTGATTGTCTGCTTTCACCCACATAGTTGTTATTGGACATTTAGTGCAATGGATGAGGTACTCCACATGTTGTGATAGGCAGTGCAGGACCCAAGGATTTTGAAAGGTGTGTTGTGGGGGATATTGATCACCATAGCAGTGGAGATATGTCTGCAGGTTCTGTTAGAGTCTGCAACACTTTGAGTTGACGGGTCATGGTCTGTGGGGCGCTTGCTTCTGATGATGAGCTTGCAGGGTTGGGGCGTTATTTTGAAGGTCAGAAGAGGGAGGTTAAGGAAAGATTTCTTTTAAGATGTGGCCTCCATCGAGTATGTGTTGTAATTTTTTGATTCCCCATATGGGTTCCAGTGTGGGGTGGTTGGTGACAACTAGGGATGTATGGTCAGAGGTTTTTCCCCCCCTGTATTGAAGCTGGTTCTCTTGGGCTGTTTGGATGGCCTGTTCCATGATGTGATCTACTTCTCTGGTGTGGGGTATCCTTGTTTAGCTGTGATGCTCTGAGTTCCTTTCCAAGATCTGAAGAACTCTGGGTAAGCTCGGAAACTTCTCTCTCATCAAACAGAAGTTTGGTCCAATGATTGATATTACCTCAGCCACCTTGTCTCTCGAATATCCTGGGACCAAAACGGCTACAACAACACTGCAAACATATAGACAGTTGTACCTGTTATTATGGCACTGTGCCATGTTCATTAATCTCGATCTCCAACCTGTTGCTGAGGTGGAATGTAGTTATGAAAATACTGGTAGCACCCATTTTTTTCTCTCCTCAGAAAAGTGTTCAAGGAAATTGGCTCCTGTACATGGAGAGTGAGGCAGTAACCTGCAACACTCCTCCAAATCCTTGGATTTATTATGCTGCCCTGGAAACTGGGTTCAACACATGGGCTTTGGGGTGGAGGGAATGCAACAAGAAATAATTTAGATATAAAAATATACACAAATGTAAATAATTCAAAGTGCTGGGGAATCAATTACAAAAGTGGGATTCTGCTATTAATGGCTAGTGCTGAGAACGTGGCACTCTTTTTTTTTTATAATTTATTTATGTATTTATTTATTTTTAAGTGACTAGACTCTCTCACATTATGGGGCTGTCCACAGTAGGAGTTGGAGAGGCAGGCCCTGAGTACTCATGGCACAGTGTGATAGCAGCAGAAAGAGCCACTCCATAATATTACTGTGGTAATAATTTCTTCCTAATAAACTCTATGCAGAAGGGGCCCAGTTTTTCTAAACTGCACGTGCACAAATGCTTGTGAAAAATGTGCACCTCATTTGTGTGCTCTGTTGCAGTAATTAAGCATACGTATTAAGCATGCAGTTATGCATTTATGTTTTAGATAATCAGTGTTTGTTCAAATGTGCATGTATTATGTATATTTTACTCAAACCCACACATGAACACATTTTAATATTTCATCATATTTTACAAATATCTAATCCAATTTATCTTTTGTAGACCTCATTAGCTCCCCTAAAAATGGCATTGGGAGACATTGTAGAGAGATCTGTAAATCTGCACAAGCTTAGCACTGGTGGTTTTTTTGTTTTAACTTGGAATTCCTAAATTGTCGAGTGTATTTTATTCTCTACAAATTATTTATTGGATTCTTACCTGTCACACCGACAGAGTACACACCACTGTCAATCTGAGTACAAACCCCATTTTCCCTGTTTGAATAAATGGCTTGTGTAATTGCATCTTCACATTGTCTCCTGGTTTCTGCAGCTAAGCCTCATTAGTATGACATTATGACACAGAAAACACAAAACAAACAGTGTAAGGAAATTATTGTTCATATTACTGTAGGATTTACAAGATTTCTAATGGGAGACCTGTACAAAATATATTCACACCTTCCTTTCCTCGAGGTACTAGTGGTCTTGGACCTATTGTACTTTGTGTTTCCCTCAGTACAATAAATTTTTTTTAAGTTGATCTTTTTCTGAAAGCAAACAGATCTCCTTTTAAAAGTATTTTGTTTCCCTGCACAGAAGTTTGTACAGCTATGGGTAAAGTGTCAATAATGGAGGGTTTATGTCATAATCAAGTTATCAGTTTTTCATGTACTCAGCACTGAAACCCTGATTTAGGCTATCATTTGAAATTTTTGCTGTGAGATTAAAGTCCTCTGAAGGCAGGATATTAGTACATCAAGTTTTCATTAAAAAAAACTGTGCAACCTTGGTATATGGAAAAAAGGATTAGGTAGGAGAAATGTTAAGCATATGTAACGGGCCATATTTTTAATCACCTCTGCTGTATGTTACAGTACAGTTTTCTCTAATCTCTTTTTGGTTATTAAACAGAAAAAGACCTATCAGTGCATCAAGTGCCAGATGACCTTTGAGAATGAAAGAGAGATACAAATCCATGTTGCAAACCATATGATTGGTAAGAAACTCTTTAAACCAGGCCTCTCATGGGCTACTTGTTTTTGTTACTCTTTTTGAAATTCACTAGTCTAATCATTTGTTAATATTCACACTGGTTTTTTTTTTAACTTTCAAGGCAAATGGTTTAGATGTAATGATTGTTCATTTCAAAGCTTTTTAAATGTGTGGTTGTAAAAGTGTTACTGCTGAGCTTTTTCTACCCTTTTGAATTCTCTTGTAGCATTTTCACTTATATTAAAATCAAACTTTTGACAATATCTTACATTTTATAGCATAAATTTTCCTCTATCCATGTAAAAAGTACTTGCCAGTTGTCAACCACTTAGGAGCAATTATGCTTCAATTTTGTATGTCATGACATTGAATAGATTTAATGGCTCACATTTTCCCAGTTAAATGTGATGAATTCCTGAGGCACATTGTCAAAACAAAATGCTTAAAAAGTTATTTCAGTGCTTTTCTTTTTTTTTTTCAAACAGTTCTGGACTTTAGAAGGTTTAACTTTTCAGATGTTCAATTTTTTTTAAAGCAATACCTTGCTGAGATCCCTAGTATAACAAGCTGCAGTCAAGTGTTATTGTAATCTGAAGGGTTGTATTTCTGTTGCAGCTGTATGGTCATTTTCTGACAATTGCAAAGAAGTATTTTTTCCTGTCTATACAGATGTTATAAATATATGTGATGGCCCAAGAGATCAGTTTATTTTGATGCATAGATGACAAAGGAGTTTCTTATACATGTCACTCTAGACATATGTTGTAAGAGATCCTTCAAGGACCCTACAGTGCACTTTGTGTGTCCCATATGTTCATGTGCAGCATTTATCTTAGATAAGCGTAATGGTTTTCCTAGAACAATTTTACATTTAGGAGACTATTCTCCCCTCAATGCAAGTATGTAACTCCCATTATCATTAATGTGAATTATGCCCAAATATTGAAGGGAGAATTAAAGACTGACACAAAGATTAAAAAAACCTCTTTATAAATGCAGGATATACACTGTCAGTCACAAGAATTTCCATAGTAGTGCTAGGCAAGAGTTTCAAGTCTGTCAAATAGAAGATGAAGATATCTAAGAATGTTAGCTTTTGTACCAGGTGTTAATGTAATCTCTGATTTGCAGACTTGAAGGGTGAGATCCTTGCTAATTGGACCACAGTGATTTCAAAGCACACACACCCTCTTTTTGTTAAGAAATCTGAAAGAGAGGTCTCCTTAGGAAAGCTGATATGTGCTTATAACTTAAGATGTAAAACGGAGGTTGATAATCAGTGATCTAAAACGGTGTAGTGCATGGGATTCTGCTATCAATGTACTGTTTGATTACAGACAGAATTGTTTTATGAAACAGTTGTTATTGTTTTTGAAATAAGTAACTTCTTCATTCTGAGCTGGATGAGCAAGCATCTCAGAGGGGTGATTAAGAAAAAACAGAAAGCGTACAGGGAGTGGAAGATGGGAGGGATCAGCAAAGAAACCTACCTTATTGAGGTCAGGGGATGTAGGGATGCAGTGAGAAAAGCCAAAAGCCGGTTAGAGATGGACCTTGCGAAGGGAATTAATACCAATAGTAAAAGGTTTTTTAGCCATATAAATAGGAAGAAAACTAAGAAAGAAGAAGTGGGACCGCTTAAAACTGTAAACGGAGTGGAGATCAAGGATAAGGTAGGCATGGCACAATATCTAAACGAATATTTTGCCTCGGTCTTTAATAAGGATAATGAAGGGCTTAGGAATAGTGGCAGAGTGACTGATGGGAATGAAGGTACGGGGTTGGAAATTACAGTATCCGAGGTAGAAGCCAAACTTGAACAGCTTAACGGTAGTAAATCAGGCGGCCCGGATAATCTTAATCCTAGAATATTAAAGGAATTGGCGAGTGAAATTGCAAGCCCGTTAGTGATAATTTTTAACGAATCTCTGAACTCGGGGGTTGTACCGTTTGACTGGAGATTAGCTAATATAGTTCCTATTTTCAAGAAGGGGAAAAAAAGTGACCCGGGTAACTACAGGCCTGTTAGTTTAACATCTGTAGTATGCAAAGTCATGGAAAAAATATTAAAGGAGAGAGTAGTTACAGACCTTGAGGTCAATGGCAATTGGGACAAATTACAACATGGTTTTACGAAAGGTAGATCGTGCCAAACCAACCTGATCTCCTTCTTTGAGAAAGTAACAGACTTTTTAGACAAGGGAAATGCGGTGGATCTAATATATCTTGATTTCAGTAAGGCGTTTGATACGGTACCGCATGAAGAATTACTGGTTAAATTGGAAAAGATGGGGATTGAAATGAAAATCCAGAGGTGGATAAGGAACTGGTTAAAGGGGAGACTGCAGCGGGTCGTATTGAAAGGTGATCTGTCGTGTTGGAGGGAGGTTACCAGTGGAGTTCCTCAAGGTTCGGTTTTGGGTCCGATCTTATTCAATCTATTTATCACTGACCTCGGAACCAAAAGTAAGAGTGGGCTGATAAAGTTTGCAGATGACACGAAGTTGGGAGGTATTGCCAATTCGGAGAAGGATCGGGCTATCCTCCAGGGAGATTTGGATGACCTTGTAAACTGGAGTATTAGTAATAGGATGAAATTCAATAGTGAGAAGTGTAAGGTTATGCATTTAGGGATGACTAACGGGAATTTTAGTTATAAGCTGGGGACGCACCAGTTGGAAGTAACGGAAGAGGAGAAGGACCTCGGAGTCCTGGTTGATCGCAGGATGACTATGAGTCGACAATGTGATGTGGCCGTTAAAAAAGCTAATGCGGTCTTGGGATGCATTAGGCGAGGTATTTCTAGTAGAGATAAGGAGGTGCTAGTCCCGTTATACAAGGCGTTGGTGAGACCTCATTTGGAGTACTGTGTGCAGTTTTGGTCTCCCATGTTTAAGAAGGATGAATTCAAACTGGAACGGGTACAAAGAAGGGCCACTAGAATGATCCGAGGAATGGAAAGCCTGTCGTATGAAAACAAACCGAGCTCCTCAAGTCTGTTTTCCTTAACCAAAAGAAGGTTGAGAGGAGATATGATTGCTCTCTTTAAATATATCAGAGGGATAAATACTAGGGAGGGAGAGGAATTATTTCAGCTCAGTACTAATGTGGACACGAGAACAAATGGATATAAATTGGCAGTCGGGAAGTTTAGGCTTGAAATTAGACGAAGGTTTCTAACCATCAGGGGAGTGAAATTCTGGAACAGCCTACCGAGGGAAACAGTGGGGGCGAAGGACCTCTCTGGCTTTAAGTTTAAGCTTGATAAGTTTATGGAGGGAATGGTTTGATAGGATAACACTATTTAGTCAATAGGTCAATAACGTGCCGCCACTGGTAATTAGTACCGAGGGTCAATGTTGGGATATTGAAAGTCTTTTTCCCGAGTGTCTGGCTGGAGAGTCTTGCCCGCATGCTCGGGGTTCATTTGATCGCCATATTTGGGGTCGGGAAGGAATTTTCCTCCAGGGTAGATTGGCAGTGGCCCTGGAGGTTTTTCGCCTTCCTCCGCAGCATGGGGCAGGGGTCGCTTGCTGGAGGATTACCTGCTACTTGAAGTCTTTAAACCAGGATTTGGGGACTGCAACAGCTGAGACAAGGGAGAGAATTATTCCAGGAGTGGGTGGGTCAGCTTTTGTGGCCTGCATTTTGCGGGAGGTCAGACTAGATGATCATAATGGTCCCTTCTGATCTTAAGTTCTATGATTTAACTTACAGACATATAATAGATACACTTCATATATTAATTATTGTAACACCAAATTTCTGCTTTCTGCAGTAATAACTTGATGTATATATGGTAAAGCTTGAATTCCAATACCAGAAGTGTTGGAAACTGTGGCATTGGTAGAGGACATGTGGAGCTGCGAAAAGTGTGGTGCCTCTTTCTGGGAGGTCTGCAAATGTCAGTTTCTCAGAATTGTAAATAAATTACAGTGCAAACTTCAGAAGATGGTAGAAAACTACAGGTACATAGTCCCAGTATGGGTAATGGATTTCAGTTCTGTAGGACTAAGCTGTGGTAAATACTAGAGTGTGCCAAGGCACAAATTGAGTATCGCATCTGATATCAAAGGGCCACATGCGTCCCTCCCTTGAAAAACCTACAGGCTGGGAGTGACTCGGAGGAGCACCACAAGGTTCAGCTCACAACTGTCTTTCGGTTGGGTTTAGAAGATCAGAGAAGGGTTGAATAATAGAAACTCTGATGGGAAACCAAGCTTCTCTCAGGCCTTGTAGAGCCTGAGCAACTCCACAACACTCTCTGGCCCCATCTCACCCAGGAAGCATAGCTGACTTAGAGACTATTCTGCCAGTGAGTTTACTGCTGGCACTTGCACATGACTGAAGGACATTGAAGGTATGGGGAGAGCAGTTATAGCTCATTCCGCCACCAGTGACTCTGCATATGTTTTTAATGCTAATCCAGTATTTCAGAGACATGAATATCATAGACAGTGATTGCTCCTCTGGTCTGCTCATAGCCCTTCTACTCCAGAATTTACACAGCCTGTGCTGTGCCCATCCTATGGGTGAGGAGCCCTAACAATGCTTGTTTTACTCCCCTTCATATACTACAGCAGAGGAGGGCATGTGGCTCCTTATTAGTAAAGTAGCTTTACTTATAATAAATGTAGTGGGTTAAAGAGTTTTTCATTTTACAAATCTAGCCCAGATTGGTGGTGATGGAAGGGTAGTTACCATTTAGTAGCCTCTGAGAAGTGAGTTGGAGGTCTTGCTTGAATCCCAGTGGACCAAAGTCCATATTACAAAAACCACCACCATGAATTGTTACTTATTTGGAGCCCTGATAGAGAAATTAGGGATTTAAATTGGCCAGGACTGTGCCCACCCTAGCCTCCAAGTCAGGATGGAGGCATACTGGTGCAGTAGTGTGCCAGGGAAGCTTGCTTTGTTGCGGCCCATGGTGCGTGTGCCAAGTGGCTAGAGGGGTTTAGTCACTAGATCTGACAGTCCAACATCTTTCAGTGGCACTAACTTTTTTTTCCTGTCATACTCACACGCACACAAAATAAATTATAAAAGTGGCTTTCTAAACTCATACTTATTCTTTTCAAATAATAGTCAACAAAATGATCTGTGCCTTGTAATAGAAGACACCTCCGTAGCATGGTTAAATAATTACATTAGCATTTCTTACAATTTAGTTTTTAAACAGTGCCAAGTATTTCATCTGGTTAGCTGGGCTTCATCTCCCTCTTTTACTTCTTGGCTGTATACTCAGGAGTTAGAAGCCCTGATTGTAATGCACTAGAGTAGGTTGAAATTTTCAAAGTAGTATGGAGGAAATTTTCAACACTACTCCCACACACTGCTTTGAAAAATTACCCTTCTGCACCCTAGCCCTTCATATCCTGTACCCAACCACAGAAGCATATTGAGACCCAGGCAGAGTCCCTGGAGACTGAACAGACTGGATACATCCCTGGAGCAGGAATATGGTAAATGTTTTGTTTTATTTTAAGCTACGGGCTGTAGGAAGCTTTTCAGCCACAGAGTCAGGCCCCTTTAGTCGTGATTAGTTAGGAAGGGGTCTGGGGTTTTCAGGGTGGAATTTTTAGAGAGCAGAAGGTCTTTGAAACATTCCACTGATTGGGGCTCCTTTGAAACATTTCTTTCTGCAGAGAAAGGGGATCCCTCTTTGAAACATTTGCCAGCATTGGGGAGTCCACCCAGGAGTATATCAAAAAATGTCTGTAGTTCTTGCAGTCTCTGTACTCCTTACCTCCTATTGTGCTGACCTGACCATGTTTCAAGTGTTTCCCCTATTCCCCCACCTACCACTGCCTCTGATGTGCAGTCTCTATCAGATGCCTCCGAGGATGGGCATGCTAAGCAACTGGCTCCACCGGCGGGAGACTTGAACAACCATGGCAACAGCAAAAATCACATAAAGCTGTTAATAGATCTTTCTCCTATGGCTGAGGGAGCAGTAGGACACTTGAATATTCAATCATTTGGCCACTGATAGGTCCTTGTGCCACGTTTGTGGCAAAGCATTCCCTCTAGATTTATCTCAGTGTATTTATTTATTTATTTGGATTTTTACTAGTCTAAGATAAAGTGTCCAGTCAACATAGTGGGCACCCTTATTAATTTTTACAAGTACACACACAAATATACAGCCCAATCATCTCTGTATATTCTTCCCAGCCCCTCCCAATCTGTTGTGTGTATAAAGGTCAGCATTCTTCTGGCAAACTATTTTGGGAGTCATAGAGTGTAAAAATGGGCAGATTATTGTAAACTAGAATGGATTCCAGAACCTGTACTTAATTTGTGTTGGGGAATACATAAAGCAGGAGGCCCAGTTTATTCATTTTACAGCTGTAAGGGACAATAGTGGCAGTCATAGTGAAATAGCTTTGTGGTCTGGATCTTGGACTGCTTTATAGACTTAGGGCTTGTCTACACTTACTGGGGGATCAGCGTGCGGCGATCAATGCATCGGCGGTCAGTATAGCAGGTCTAGTGAAGACCTGCTAAATTGAGCGCAGATCACTCTCCCGTCAACTCCTGTACTCCACCTGAAAGAGAAGCGCAAGGGGGGTCGATGGGAGAGCGTAGTATAGTGTGGCCCCCGTGGAACTAGATCCAAGTACATCGACTTGAGCAACTTTATTCACGTAGCTGAAGTTGCGTAACTTAGATCGATCTCCCCCCATAGTTTAGACAAGGCCTTATCATTCTCTGGCTTGGATGATGGGGAACTACCAAATTACCTAACTGTATTGATGAAGGAGGCAAAAAGAAATTTCAGTGCAAAAAACAAAAGTATGTTGCAGAGCAATGAGCTGCAGTGTGTTTTTAATGATATTTTTGATTCAGGTAACACAGGATCCCAAACATCTGTATAACCTAATCTGTAATTAAATGCCACTGATCCCTCCTGAATATTGTGTTTCAAGTTGTGGAATTGTTTTGCCAGAATCACAAACACATATGGAATGTATATCATGTATATTTTTTCTGTAAATGACACAAGTATTCTAAATAAAACCATGACCAAAAATAAGAATAACTAGTGTAACAAATTTGGGGCCAAACCCAAAGAACTAGGATAATACACAGACTTTAAAGACAGCAGTTTGTAGAAAGTTGTTTTCATATTTAAAAGAGCTATTAATTGATAGACAACTAAATCACAGAGATAACATCAAGAGAGCAGTTAAAAGATTTGAGATTTCACAGTCAGAATGTATCTAAGAACCTTTTGGAGCATGAATCTCTTTGTTATAGTTTTCATGGATTCAGCTAATAACAACTGTCCTACCCACGTTCTTATATGTATGTAAAGCTATGTAAAGCTAGTTATGGTTTTATACTGCTGCCCATCACTGTACTATCTGAGTATATGTATTCATTGCTAATATGAAATGGATCCAGAAACAGAGCTTACCACACTTTACATCTGCAAAGGTGGAAGTATTTGCCATATGCATCTCCTTCTAGGATACAAAGACATTTCTATTGTTAGGGATTGATCCTGGGAAGTGCTGAATCCTCTCAACTCTCATTGACTTGGGAGCTGAGGATAGTCAGCACATTTCAGAATAGGGATCTTAATACAATAATGTGTATTAAAGGAAGGCATTAATTCTTTTTAAATGTCCTATTTTTCGTATGCACTGTTAGTTAAACATGCTGCTTGAATTCTCAGTTATTTAAATTTGCAAAATTTTGAAAGGTGCTTCTTGGTAAACAAAATTCCTTTCCATCCAGTCATGACATTGTGTCAAATGATTGAGACAAAATTGTTTGATTCTTGAGAGGGAAACCCTACTGGCCTTTGGCCAAGTATTAGGATTTGTCTACCTTTATAGCACTGCAGCGGCACAGTTGCAATGCTAAGTGAAGATGCCACCTACAACGAAAGGAGAGCTTGTCCCGTCGACATAGCTACCGCCTCTCAGGGAGGTGGAGTCCCTATGTCGATGGGAGAAGCCCTCCCACCTACACCAGGCATTGGCGTTAGGTCGGTATAACTGTATCTCTGAGGGGTGTGGATTTTCCACACCTGTGAGTGACATAGTTATACCAACATAGATTTGTTGTGTAGCCCAGTGCTGAATTAAAATGTATACATGGTAGCAATGATGATGACATTGGAACACAGTGTCTTTGTAATAGCTTTCAAGTGTTAAGGCAAATAAAAAATGTGCCAGATTGTTTTTGAAGCATTAAATGCAAATGATCAACGATAACATATTTCTGGACTTAACAGTTGAATGTGTGAATTATTTATGAACACATTAAGAATTCAAAATATATTTGTAAAACTTTCATATTTTAAAAGCATGTTTTAAGTGTTGCTCTTTTAATGCACAGTTGCAAGTACAACCCTTATACGTTAATGCAGTATTTGCTTTAAACATCTAATTCTTTATGGATTTCTTTTAATTAATAAGTAGTACTGGAATCACATGTTAAGGCAGCTGTCTACTATTTAAAGTTGGTTTTAGAAAGAAAAAACTGGTATACAAACCTTTATGAGCTACATACATTCTGTTTAGAAATGTGTATTTGGGCCTTGATCCTCATATGTGCTTTGCCTATATAAACCCCTGGGTGTGCATGGAATACTGTTGTCCTAAGTGTGGCTCTATGCCTGTGCAGGCATCTGTCTACACAGAACTTAGTGCAGGACTGAGGGTCTTAGAATGCAATATGTATTATAGCTATACGCCTAAATGTAATTGTTGGCCTACCTAAAGTGCTTGTTTTGAATTTTACATTAGTTCTCTGTTATTGTTAATAATAATAAATCATGATTTATGTAGATACTTAAATAACACAGTGTTGAGCGTGCTACATATGTACTAGTAGAGAGGAGGGTATAGCACTGTAAATGTACACCACTGATAATTAAACTATTAATAGTTAATAGTGTAGTTTCATTCAGGGCCAGAGCTCAAACTCCCATTGACTTTAGTAGGAAATGTCGGGCCCTAATAGAATCCAATATCTAGATGGCTTCCTATTTTAAAATGGTCTTCATAATTGTACATTTTAGCCCTCCCTTTCTTTCTGACACATGGAAAATTTGTTGCTAGAAATATTAATACCTTTGTCATCCAGATACACAAACATCGCTATGGTCTCTTACAATTGTTATCTATGCATATTTGTTCCTAGAAATTACTCTGTTTCATGAAAATGTATTTTGTTTTGCTTGTTTATCTACCAGGAAAGAAATAGTGTTTCCCTTAATATATTCATTCAGATTTTCCTTTTGCATTTTTTCATTTCATTTACACCTTGCATAATAGTAGTTCAGTTTTCACTGACATTTTTATAGCTGCTATGACAACATTCTTGTTTTGCATGATACATGCATAATTGTCTGTGATCACAGTTTTATGTTGCTTTCATTCTCTCTTAACCATGTTAAGATTCCTTTTTGCCCTTCAACCTAATTTTCATATGTAGCTATGATTAAACTCGTTTAAACATTTTCCTGATAGTTTCATATTTATTCATAAAGGGGAGCAGTTGATAAAACACCTTTTCTGTAATCAGTCTGAGTTTTAAGTCTGATGTTTCTTCAAAGTTATCATTAGCAAGCATCTCAATCAATTCACAGCCTTTCAACATCTGTTAACTAGTGTGGCAAAAATGACTCTTTCCAGTAAACTTTGGTGTGTGTAAGCTGTGATATTTTGATGCTATAACTTGTTCTTCACTTTAGTGGTATTGTTAACCTTGAAAATTATTGTATTTAAAAAAAAACCCCAAACCTACCCCCTAAATTAAAAGAAACAAACAGAATTGTATGTAGCAGTCTGCAGAGATACTTTCTGCCTGTTTCTTGGATTATTTGTACATGTGTGGACACATATCTATGAATATAAGTGCACACATTCTTCACAGAGTCCCTCTCCACCAACCTTGAAGTTGGAAAAGAAGGTAAGTTCTCACCATATGGAATTTTGGTTCTACCTACAGGTGGCAAAATGACTCAACTTTTTCCCACTATAAAGGTCAGCACCTCAGTTTCCCATCAGACCTTTCTGCCTTTCTCCTGATATTAAAAAACAAAGGATCAGAATCTTCCAATAAACAAAGCTCCATCATTTTCGGGTCTGTTCTTCAGACTTTTCTAGAGTGATGCTGCAAAGGCATCTTTTGCTCTTTACATGAATTTGTTCATTACTTTTATTTCTGCAGGATGGTTTATTTCCTCACATTTTAATCCTGCTTCTTTGAATTGTACAGAGTTTTGCCTTCAATGGCACCATTGCTTGCTTAAGAAATTAACCAATTTACTAAATAATTGAGGTCCTAAGCAATAACAAAATGATTTCTTTAAAGCGTGGCATCTGAGACATGAGATATATATGAGATATTTGATTTCCCTTGTCATGAAGGATTTCACTTTGAAGTTATATTTTCTCTATTAAAATGTTTTTCACATAGTTTTCTCTTTTATTAGGAAAGCTTATAGACTCTGCATCACTTTTGGATAAAGATGCTGAAAAGAACCAATTTTTAGATTAAATTAAAACTGAATTAGACTTCATTGTCTCTAAACAGTGAAGAAATTAAGAATTAAAGATAGCAGCCATCAACAGGATGAATACTTAAAAAAACAAAACAAACCCCCCCTAAAACTCGACATTACGTTCCATTTAATCAGTTCCTGCTACCACTAATTGCACATGAGCAAGAATGATCTAATCAAAGAGGATAACCTCTTCCTGTGAGAAGATTGTCATTTCTGTGGTTATAAAGTATGTAGAGAAGATTGTAGAGGTCCTAGAACAGCAGTAGTTGCATTCTCTCTTTGATATAAAAGAACCATATTGTACACCACCACATCTACAGGTTCCACTGGTTGTTTATACTGTAATTCTATGTATAGCTTTTGACTCTCCTTTGTCCCTGTAGCTTTGTACCAATTCTGCCTTGAAATCTAGGTGTTTATGTTTTTTTAACAGGCAGTTTGCTGTTAACAGATAACTAATGCTTTTTCTTGGAGAAAGAAGATTTCCCTGTTCTTCAAGTCCTGCCAAACCAGTGGTGCAGTTTTTAATGCTTTCTCATCCAAAGCTACAAGGAAATCAGCTACCAGTTCTGTTTCTGCGCTAGCAAGATATCCAGGCTTACCTAAAAACAAACAGGGGAGAAGGCAAAGGAGTGCATATTCGCGAAAATTTAACATCTTTGGCCAAAGTTATAAAATGTCCATGCACCATTCATTTTATCTCTTTGGAGAGGTGTGGACACTGTTCAGTCTACCCTGTCATTGGACAGTGGGAAGAGAAAGTGCACAGTACTAGAAAGGTAGATCTAAGTCCCTTTCTTACTAATAAAAACTCTGCGCTTCAGTGGTTTTAAGCACCTCCACCCACTGACTTCAGAGGGAGCTGCAAGTGCTCAGCACTTCTGATGATCAGGTCCAAAACGTTTCCTTCCTTCCTTCTGTTATGGAAAACATCTGTATTTGAATAAGAGGGTTATCAAGTTATGTATACTGAAACTTGTCTGATCATCCGATGGACAAATCAGAATTTTTGCCTATTAGATATAGGTCCAACTTCATTTTCGATGGAACTCCATTTACTTTGAAGGGATACATTTGGTGCACTGTCTTTAAATAAGGATCAAATTAAATGGCAGTGCAAATCTTGGGGAGACTTTTAACTGGTCCTTTAAGTCAAAAGACTACCCATTACAAATGGTCATTAGAGCAAATTTCATTGTGATACGTCATACTTGACTAGCAAGTCGGATCAAGTATAATTTTTCCCTCCTTCCTCAGGGACAAAAATATTATTTCATATCCTCCTGAGTAATCAGAGTACTTTCTTTCCTGGTCATTCTTTAGTGTAGAGAGAAACTTTTCAATGGCAAGAATTTCATGCACATTATTCTGACATATGAAGAGCATTTTAATTCTTTTAAATTCTACTGTGTTTCAATACATCTTTGAATCATCATTTTCTGTCAAGTTCTTGGTGCAGAGAGAACCAATTGCCTCTGCAGTAGGTACCATACATGTTTGGTCACTTATATTTTGGATTTTTGTAGCGGAAACTCTTTATGGGTCAACTTATTAGTAATCTTGGCAAATTTCTGGCCTCTTTAAGGAATCAAGAGATTTCCACTTCATGTTCTTCTCTCTTTAGATTATTCTAGATTGATGTCTATGTATTGTTCTAGTTTTGAATTAGCAGATTCAATTCCTTTAAATTTGCTTTACTAAAAAATTTATTTCTTGTGGCCCTGTCTCTAAGCAGAAGGTTCTAACAATTGCCTCTGTGTCTTCAATTGAACTTTGAGAAAGAAGATTTTAGTTTCATTATCAGACTTTCCTAAGGTAATATCAGATTTTAAATGAACCAGTAACTCTGTTGATCTATCATAATCAATCCACATTTCTTTAGAGACAGTTTTCATTCTTTGGATGTCAGGCAAAACATTGACTCTTACCTTGGACTAATGATGCTATTTTACGACTCAAAAGCATTATTTGTACTATTTTATTGGCTAGGGAAAGACACAATGCATCCAAATACCACAGTTTCCAGGTGGATCAAGGCCTATGCAAGAATACTTCGAACAACAAGATCTTGAGTCTCTCCATACTGCATGAAGCTTTATTCTGCTGGGAGTTATAAGCAAATCTCATATGGAATGTACCTTTTGGAAAATTAAGAGTAGCAACTGGGTCAAATGTACACATTTTTCCTACCCACCATAAACTTGTAATAACTTCTGCAGCAAACTCACTTTCAGTCATAGGATCTGTCTGACACTATAGTCATTTTAAGGTAAGGGGCTATTGCCTGCTTGTATTGTCACATTTCTATATGGTGAGGACTGAACTTCTTTTCTAACTCCTAGATTGGTGAAGAGGGGAGGTATGAAAAAGAATAATTACTTACTAGTAATGGTGTTTTCTATAGTCCTCCTCTTCACCAACACACTTTCTCCTGCCTCCCCTGAATCTCTTTCCTCTTTGTTTTGTTGTCTTGGAATTAACCCATGCACTGGGGGTAAATGAGGTGCTGACCTCATGGGGAAGAGTTGAGTCTTTTTACCTCCTGTTTCCTGTAGGTGCAGCCCAAACCCCATATGGTGAGACGTTATCTTCTTTTCCAGCTCCTGCACTGGTGGAGAGAAGGACTATGAAAAATGTCACTGCAGGTAGGAAATAAAGTGTATGCTGAATTTTATGTGTGTGTAAACAGTTAGGTCTGTAGTAAATATAACCACACCCAGAGGTTAACCCTGCCTTTAGATGCAGAGTCATGTGTTGTCTTATGTATGCTCACCCATGCCTATCAAAGAATAAGATCAGCGCCTTTGATTATAATGTTGTTGTGTAATTCTTAAACTAATTGTTGTACAGTTGTAAAAATTGTTGTTTCTCATTCAGTTATGCCAGAGTAAATCCATTCACTCTAGGTTTTACTCCAGAATAACCAAATGCAGCTTCGCTCCATGTGTTAGGGGATCAGCATCAGCTAGAATCAACAGCATGTCATTTGTTACAGCTTGTTTTACTCATCCCATTGCCAATATGTCTTCTCTAGCATATGGGGATATGGACTGTCATTTGCTAATTCTGCATCTGTGACTTATATCAAGAGAGAAATGTCTGCAACAAAAAAATCAAGTGATGAAAGATCATGCAATGAGCAGTAACTGGACAGTGCTGAACAAAACTGTGGCCAGATATAAGTGGCTGATGTTCTGTGACATGTTCTAATTCTTAAGATATTTAAGAAATAGTTAAAGTGAAAAAAATGTACATAGGAGTTTTGTCATGACCAGAATAGGATTTTACACCCAAAATTCAGGACTGTCACAAAAGAAAAAAGATCTTAAAAAATCTAATGTTAATAGATAGGTTCCCATTTATAGAAAAAAAAGCCATGGAAAGAGTTTATTTTTAGAGGAATAACACTAGTATTCCAGAACCAGAGAGTGAAATTGATTAGATGCTGGCTGTAAACAAAAATGAAACTATCTTGTTTTCAATGTACTTGGACAACAAAGTGCAAAAATGATCACATATGGTGAAAAGTAAATTTTCTAAAAAATATTTTAGTTAGACTCTAAAGAGTATATTGATAACACTGGCAAAGAAACAGTTTATTTTTTTCAGTGAATCTATACCTGACAATAATGCTTTAAAAGCAAAGTGTCTTATTGGCTTAGCCCAAAAAAAGTAAGAAATTTCAGAATTTAGAAGGAAAAAAAAACAATTTGTCACTTTGGCAATTATCCTAATTCACAGAGATGTCTTAGTCTGCAGTTTAGGTGGAAAAGTCTGAATGTTCTTGCTTAAGAATGTTTTTAAATCTTACAAATCTAGTAAATTTTTGTAGCTGAAATGTATGTGAGAGGCAGAAGACTTAAAAAAAAAACCACTGTGTATTAAAACCCATGAATTACTTATAGTTCTGATAATGCAGAAATGTTTAAAACATACAGCGCAGCTGTTAAATATGTTGATAGGGAATTATTAAAATTAAATATGGATTCTTGCCATGACTCTTAACAGCACCTTTAAATCGATAATGATTTATTTTGTCAGTGTTGGAGGCATTAGTGTCTATTGTCAAGGCCTTTAATGCTTACAGCTTTTCCAGGTTTGGCTAACAGGCCATTTGGAGCCATTACACTCTATTGGTGCAATGTGGATGCTATGCATAGGTACTAAGCCTCACATGCCAAAAACTTCTTATGAAGTTGTTGATGGAAAAAACTTACTGCACCTGCTTCATAACCTGTTTTTAAACCGAAATATGCAGTTGTTTTTAAGTGCCACTGCCAAACTGCTCAACAATGTTGAGTGCAGCAACTCTGGAGGTTGGTGCAGAAAATCAAATGTCATAAACTACCCAGTCTTGAATGCTTTGTGTAACTGTAATCCCTGAAATCTGAAATGTCTGTGTAACAACTTCTGTTTTGTTTTTGTTTTTGTTTTAAAGATACTCATGTGATGCAGTCTTGTAAGCCAAATTTCAACAATTCAGAGCAAGGGCATGGTTACTTGTAAAGCTATGGCTCAGTATGCCTTGGTTATTAACCCCTGCAAATAAGGTTCTTTCCCCCTTTAAGTGGAAATATCCATCAGACCATTAACTACAGCGAGCATGGTGATATCAGTCTTGCATGTTTATTTTATGTAAACATTAGTTATGAAAAAAACATTTTGAGATAAAAAATATATCTATGAAAAGGTGTTGTCCAATAACCTATTTTTCTTGTGGTTAAATCGAGGGAACTGCTGCTGTTTGCAATCTAGGAATGTGGTGAAACCACATCATTGTACAAAACATTTTATTGGGGTAGAGGTATTCAAAGTGGTAATACACCATGAAATTTATTAACAGGAGAACTTGTTAAATTCAGCAAAATTCATCTGATGTGGAGCCCTGAATAAGAAACTATAGTTTAAGTTTCCATAGTTGATTATCAAAGTGTATTTTGAATGAGTTCTGGGCAAAAGTTGTATTCTTTGTGGATGTCTGCTTTCTAATGAGCATGCAACCCACTTTAATCTAGATTCTAGGCTTTGCAGGTGCAAGTTCCCATACTTCTAGTAAAAGTATGGGCTGTGCATCCAGGTTTAAACCAGTATGTACCTGCAAGGCTTAAGAGATAACTTGAGCCCCACAAACGAAACATACATAGTTGTTCTACCAGGTTCCATTATGCACCTTAACTAGACCTCCACTAAAATATGCTGCAATCTTTACTCAGGTGAGTGGCCCTTATTCACGTGTGTGGTCCCATGTGAATTCAGTAGAACTGCTTACATAATTATAGACTAATGATGTGAGTGAGTGCTGCATGATCCAACGATTAAAACCTAATCAACTTAATTCCTATCCTCTTCCCCAATTAGGCTTTGATCCTGACGCTCTTACTACTCTGTGTAGTCCTTTAGACTTCAGTGGGATTTCTTCTGGTAGTAAGCACTGTGCATAGAGTAGTTTTTTCAGGATTAGGACCAAGCAGCCTCCTCTGAGCTAAAGACAGAGGTATTTTTAAATAAAACTTACACAGCCTTTTGTCATAGAATTTAAGGCCAGAAGGGATCGCTAGATCATCTACTCTGGCATTATTGATGTTAAACAAAACAACCATATTAACTTCAACTCTGAAAATAAAATCTAACGGGGGGGAGGGAACCCTTAAAACTGTTGGGGGAAAGCTATCATTTTCAGACTTTAAAGCCAGCATCAGCTGCCAATTGAGAGCTGAAAATTTAATGACTTGATAGTTTCATTTAAAGTAGACACAAGAATATCCCCCTTCCCAGTCCTTCCCTTGCCAAGTAAACACTGGTGACTAAAGGCTAACACTGGTGACTATATGTTTAATCAGACCAAATATTTTCTAGTCCAATTTTAGCATGACACCGAGTAAGGGAGCCTTAAGCCTCAGTGTCACAATCATCAGCTGTTCTCAAAAACAAAAGCTACGTGTGCTAAGAACACTTCAGCAAAAAATCTCCAGACTCCTAACACTTGCAGGTGTGCACATTGGGTTGCATCGGATTTCATATCTGCCTGTGTGTGTTCTGTCTGGGCTGCTGTTAATGTAAGTTAGTTCTCACTGGTGAAATGCTGTTCGCATGCTGTTCCTCTCCGATCAGGTTTAATGTCATTTTGGGCTTGTTTCTTGTGTAACAGGGCTGGAATTTCTTATTTCGGTTCCTGTTTGCAGAGTGTGTTAGCTCAGCCTCTTGCTCCTTTGCCAAGCTGGCAGAGCATGGGGGTTGACTTCCTGTGCAGATGATGTAAAAGTGATTCTGTGATTCTTCCTCTGCAGCCATTGGGAGATAAAAGCCAGGACAGTGGGGATTGTAAAGAGGGAGCCAAATTATATGTATAATATTAAAGTGAGTGCGTTTGTGGTTTTGCTGTTCTCCAGGGTTTTTCACAAGTAGAAAAACATGAATTAGCATTTTACATTTCCATATATTGACTGGCAAAATAGCCTCCTCTCAATTAAGACCTATAGCTTTTTGGGATATATGCAACAATTTTATAAAATATTTAAGCAAGATTTGCATTTTACACGGTATTACAATTTTTCTTGTGTTTTAGCAGAAAGGGCTGAGGCCTAAGAGAGGAAATGCATTCACTGTATCAAGAAGAGAAATCTAAAACTGGATTGCTAGCATTCAGCAGTAGAAATGTCCAGAGTTGATTATTATTTCCAGTAATTTCTAAGGTTGATTTTGCCAACCAACAATTTGTTATATCCTCTTTAAGGACTATGTTCCTTATGGAGATCTATGATTTTCCCTGTAAAGCTGGCTTTGGAAGAGACTGTTTTTAGCTTTGTGCTAGACAGATAAGTAGAACATTTCCCCCCCCAAATGTAAATGCGCGCTGTAAAGAACATAGCTATTTCCTGGATAATTTGCAGTTGTATATTTTATGTTAATTTCACCGAAAATATTGCACCCCTGCCAGGTTTAGTAGAGGCTCACTGTGATATGAATAATTTCTAGTGAATCATTTTTTTTCTTCATTTAAGATTTGGCACCTTTTTAAGATTTTAATAATAGCAACAAGGAGGAAGATTTAGAACAAGTGAAACATTAGAGCCAAAGAAACTCACGTTGAGCACTAATGTAAAATAGCAAGAATAATTACATGGAAAACAGTTTCCACAGATGTTTTTCCTTGTAATGTAATAACTATTTACTAAACTGTTTATTTTAGGCCCTCGGTTTACAATAAAATATTTATACATGCTCTTCTGTAATAAAAAAATATTGACAAAATACTATAGAGATTTTAAAAAAGACCATTAGTATTTCTCCGTATAGAAAGTGAACACAGCAAAAGTTGTATGTGCCATTTTTCATGCACAGTATTTTGAGAGGTTTGGGGTATTAATAAAATAACTGTCACTAGCTGGAGTACTCACCTTGAACTAACAGATAAGAAATCGGTGTGTATAAAAATTGAGCCACAACATATTGCAGAACATGAAGGCTAGCACTCTAAGGACTGAGAAGAAGTATGTCTCTTCCTTTTAATAGAAAAACATAATCTTGCCCTTGGAGTGTTAAATAATAAACCTACATCCCATAAAAGTAAAATCTGTCTATATTACGAACAAGATTAAAGTTTAAGATGATAAACCATAAATATTGTTATTAATCTTTGTATATAACTGCATATGTATTAATACTCTAATACAATAAAGAATATTGGAATATTTAGACTTATTGCTTCATCTTGTCTGCACCAGATTTATAATATGATTAATTCAAAAGGTTATTAGCATACATTTACTATGTGTATACATTTATGTACAGTGAATATATATTTATGCATGATAGGCTTGTTTACATAAATATATAGCATAAATGAATCATATTTTCAAACTTCCATGATCTTGCCTATTAAAACCTTTAACACGTTAGTATTTCTTAATGTGTAGTATCTTGCCTCCCCATTTCACCTTGAAGGAAAACGCTTTTTTCTTAGAAATGCTTTCCCACACTTTGATTGAGTATCTAAAGCATATCATAAGACCAGTGGTCCATTGTATATAAAAAAGTAACTTTTGGGAGGGAGGTGGGGAGGGGAAAAACAAGTCCAAAACATCACCATCTCTTTGTGGAGTGAAGGTGGGCCCCAAACATCCCTTTAGAGCTAAACAGCACCAAACTTTGGAGAGAAACGGAATCCAAACTCAGAGTCAGATTTTGTGGTTAACTTTTAAAACAAACTTGGACACCACAATTTGGGGAACACAAAGGGTTCAAAATCGGGAACTCAATCCAAATTTGGCAGCTCATTCTCCATTTTCAAGTAAATAATTCCCTTACATTTCTGTCTTAGTATATGGGTGAACTTTATAATTGGAGAAGAAGCTATATGGTTTGTAGCAGCCTTGCGAAATCATCTTGAACTTTAAAATATACTTGCTAGCCCTTTATCTTGGAAATTGTTGTTTATAAAAAAACTAAAGATACTTTATTTTCCTATTTACAAATATTCATTCTGAGTGAATGAGCAAGTAGAATTTTGTCAGGTTGTGTTACAGAAGGCACAAAAATAGTCTAGAGCAGAAAACTGCTAGCTTGAGAACCAAAACTGAACAAAAGAGGGAGCTAAGAAATCTAAAATGCTCAGTTTTAAGACAGGATAATCATGGTTAACAGATATCTCCAAATTCTCTGTTTTGTTATAGACATTTTTTTCCATGGCTGTTTTATACACACACCCATATGTATATGGGGAGTGTGTACAGGCATATTGTGCCGTGCATCCTGTATATGAAGACACTCATATTCTCTTGTTCTCCCACGTCCCTTCTCCCAAATATCTGCACTGTGGAATTTAATCAGAACTGCTTTGTAATAAGTGCATACTTATGACTTCTTAATAAGGTTACTCTTATCAGAGGAAAATAAATAATGCAATTGGCTAATCAGTGCACTATTTTTAGTAGAGTAGAACAAAGTTTAGTTCTTGGCTGTTAGCCTTTTGGTACCTTCCTGCTTGAGAAATGTTGATACACTGTGGAATGTTGCCACATTATGCAATTTTTAAAAAAATGCAACTCCTTTTGAGTCTTCAGGCAGCAGTAGGGTCCAAAGTTAGTGTTAAAGCAGACAAAGGAATTTGAACTTGGAAATCAGTATTACTGTGCACATACCAATTTTTTCTCCAAGAACTCTGTTATTGTATAAACTGATGATTTTGTTTTTAAATTATATTCTGGAGGGTGTTGACATCCAGAATTATCTAGGAAGTACTTTAATACCTATGCAATATTAGTTTGCTAATTCAAGAAGTGAAGTGGTTACAAGTGTTGCAATTTTGGTTGGAGTTCAGGATTGACCTCTTGTTGATTTCAGAGTGTTGGAGGTATTAGTAAATTATTACGTTTCCTATGTGTAAATTAGTTTAAATTAAAGTAAATTAGCCAATTCTCTTCCCCAGTATCTTTGTAAAGGCCATATACTGTTTATTGCAGTAGAAGTCATTATCCATTTCAGTGATTTTGGAAACAGAATACGTCTGATTCAGTTGCATGGGTGTGAGTCACCTATGTAATTGAGGGCAAAATTAGACCCTCTCTCTTTCCCTGAGATATCAACTTGCAATCTAAGGGTACGTCTACACTACCCGCCAAATCGGCGGATAGCAATCGATCTGTCGGGGATTGATTTATCGCATGTAGTGTAGACGTGATAAATCGATCCCCAATCGCTCTCCCGTCGACTGCTGAATTCCAGCTCGGCAAGAGGCGGAAGCGAAGTCGACGGGGGAGCTGCGGTGCGCTGCGAGGACGCGAAGTAAGTAATTTTAATTCGATCTAAGATACGTCGACTTCAGCTACGCTATTCTTGTAGCTGAAGTTGTGTATCTTAGATCGATCCCTCCTGCCTCCCCGCCCAGTGTAGACCAGGCCTAAGGGCTTGTCTGCATGGGGAGTTATTCCTGATTACCTGTTCCTGAACAATTCCATGTGTGGACACACTTATTCCAGAATAAGTGCCTTGTTCCGAATTAGTTTAATCCATTTATAAAGGATTAAACTAATTCAGAATAGGGCACTCTTCTTCTGGACTAAGAGCATCCACACATTGAATTAATCAGGAATAGGTAACTCGCTTTAAATTCACAATCTATTTTGGTCCAGATTAATTCCATGTAACAAGCCCTGAATGTCATATTAAGGTTTCTGTAGCTTCCTCTTACAGGCACAGGTCAAAATTCTTCTCAGTAGATCTTGACTGATATTTTGCACTCTCTCAGTGCATAGAACTCTCATTAACCTGAGTGGGAGTTTTGTGCTCGTACATAAAGCAGAAATGTAGGAGGCGAGATCCACCATGCAGATCCAAGAGGAGATTAGGAACTTGCCACTTAAATCAAACAACATTATCGGTGTTGCAGTGTGGAAAAATTGCACATAAGGGGGTGGATAAAGGAATATTGCAAGAAAACACGTATAAAAGAGGACTTTGTGGAAAGAGTAGATTTTTCTGAAGTACACATGGTAAGAGTTATAATGGAGACATTTTTTAACATTCTCATATAAAATTCACCTAGTATCCTTACCATACTTATGAACATAATGAATAAACTAGTAAACGGCATTATTTTAATAAACTGTTGGCTGTTAGCTCCTCTTCCATTTTATCAGAAAACGAGTCCAGAGGCGTGGATTTTGCCGAAGAAACTATCTCCAATTTTCTCTTGGAACTATACTTCTAGAATTTGTAAAGGTTTATGTCTTTAACAACTCACATTTTCATTTTAGTTTTTCATTTGCTGCTCTGGATTTATATTAATTTTGCAGCATTCATTGAAATTGATCCAGCCCTTTTATATAATTTGCCAGCATGAAATATTACTTCAAAGATAACCTTTGTTATTACATGCTTAATCTTGAACACTTGTCTTATTTGGTAAGAACAATCTTTGAGAACGAGGCAAAGAGAAGTCTACTACTGTGATTTTAATGCAGCTGTAACTGGAGCAGCCCAAGTTGGTTTACAAAGGTTGGCCTCTCCTCAGTTTGCCATTGCAGCAGCTGGACTTCATTAAGCACTAGTGTTAATTATTGGGAGACCGTTTGTTCCGTATGTGTGCAGAAACACTTGGAGTAACGCACAAAAAAAGGTCACCTTGAAATGGAAGCTTATAGGAAAAACTAAAAAGGACCAGGACTGCCACTGATTTCATAACATTTCTTACTCCAAGCTGATTTCTGAAAATGAAGAGAGAACGCTACAGCGTGGCCATAAGGAATTTTTTTAACTGCTTGGTATTTTTTTTGACTGGGCTGAGGAGGGTACAGGTATGGTGCTAGACTAATGGTGCTAGACCCTGGATTAACGCACATGGAAGACATTAATGTTGTGTTTTCCGTAATCTGTGTGTGTGAAAATTCCCTCTTTATCCTCTAGAGCTTTCAGGCCATATACTGTATGGTTCGAGGAGGAGTTATTAATAACTGCATATACTGTAAATAGATTCCATGGAGAGAGCCTGTTAGGGGGAAAATGTTTAGGGGGATGAATGTCGCAAAGAACAGCATGAAACACGTGGCAGCTTACAACAAGTATTGCTTGGAAATGTTGTCTCTCAGAGCTGGTGACATTCAGGAAAGTGGGCTAAATTCAGCCCTGATGAAAGCAGGTGTAATTAAATCCAGCCCAGTCTCCTTTCACCCACTTGCATCAAAGCTCAGTTTAGCCTGTATACCTGGATAATTGTTAAACAGAAACAAGGTGGGGAGCACCAAGGGAGGGGGAGAGTGAGACTGGAGGAGAATTAGGTTATTACATTTCCTCCTTAATTCTTCATCAGGGCTGCTGCCTGTATTTTCTACAGAAAAATCAATGCATTCTGATTCTGTAATTTCCCATGGTGCCTCACTCAGAGCACAGTGTGCCATGGGAGGTGACATATCCGGTCATGGCAGCTTGAACTATTTTTCCAGTGAAAGAATTCATTGGAATTTCACAACCTTTGCATGCTTTTGTGAAAACACTCATTTGTGTTTGCGCCAACCCGCTAATGGCGGATGCCGGGGTTTGTGAATCCCACCTACATTCGGTGCTCGTTATGGCATGGAATGTGCCGTTAATAATGCATCTGTGAAACTCAGCTGTGAGGGAGCCAAGTAATTATCCCACCGTAGCGTTCTCTGCTTCAGTGTCATCACAACTGGGGCTTCATTAAAAGTCCTAACAGTAGAGATGTTGTGTGGTGCAGCCTGTATATATATTTTTTCATTTAAATTATCAGGAATGCCATGGCTCAGAGGTAATTTGACTTTTTGAAACCGTGGAGCCCCTGTGAATTTCCTTCCTCCTCTCCCTCTCGCTGCCGCACCAGCTGATCAGCCCCAGAAGAACAAAAGGTTTATCTGAAGCTATGAAGCATATATTCACCAGCTTCTGGCGTCTAGATAAAAAAAAAATCAAAGTACTCCATTGAACATGTTAATACTGAGCAAAATGCACACAGCCAGACACTAAACCTTTACAGGGATTTAAGCATTTGAAAAGTGATACTCTGATCAGGTCTAGAGTTAGTTTCCTTAGCATAGAGTAAAGCAGTATTGTAAAATAATATAGGTTTTTAAATCAATGGAAAGCTTAACATTTCCCCCCTCCCCTTTTGTTTTATTGCTTTGTCTGGTTTCTATCAGGCAGGCAGTCACAAAGTCTTGGGTAAAGGGGAGGTATTTTACTCTTTTGATACCATATTCCTCCAGTAGAATATACAGTATGAACTTCTGAAATAAAAATAAATACTAGATAGCAATAATGAATGGATTGCTGGCTTCTTACAGCTCTCTAAGAGAGTTGGGACAGTTTTAAAAATTATTAGTCTGGTTACTTTCGTCTTTCTCTTCTACCAGCTTTCTTTCCCTAGTTGCTCTCCTCTTGTTTTATAATCCTCACCTTTTTCTTTGAGAGAGTCCAGGGCTTTTACAGTACCCTGAGATTCTTGCCAGTGGGAAGCAGGTTCAGGTCCTTAGTATGCTACAGATAAATCTATTCTGAGTTCTCTCTGGCATAAATCTACCAGCTTGGTGAACGTTGGAGATCCTCTGTGTTTCCATCCTATCTGACTA